>NW_026548423.1:0-979 GCF_027596085.1 Anoplopoma fimbria | reverse complement strand
CTGAATTATTGTCTATTTGTGATGAGTTCGCTCTGGAGTTTAATGTTAAATTTTACCCATCGAAGAGTGTTAGTCTGTCATTTAATTGTCAAGTGGACACTCCATTTCGTATATGTGATGTGCCGATCACACGGTCTGAGAACACCATACATCTGGGACACGTAATAGGTCAGAAAGAGTAATGTGAAAACATAACAAAATTTACCAAATGTTTAGTTGTAGTGCAAATGCTATGATGGCCAGGTTCAATATGTGTGTAGTAAGCACAGAAGCTAATTATTTTTAAACTTATTGTACATCGTTCTATGGTTCTGTATTTGTGGAGACTTGATTCCTTACCATATGCAGCTAGTTATGTAACATGGCGTAAATTGGCACGACACATTTGGCACGTGTCCCCAACACTACTCATTGCAATCTGTTACCTAGTCTTATGGCAGCATCTAAGTGGAATGTCAATTGTTATCTCGCTTCTCTACGTTTCTATGTGCATAATAGAGATAATGCCTTAGTTCGCCTCTGTTCTGATGGATTGATGTATAGTCAGACGTCTGTTGCTATTAACCAACGGTTTCTCATGTACAGAACTAATGAAAATATGTTGACGTATAACAGTCGTGTTTTGCGTCGCCAAATATGTAATGATACCGTTGCTGATTGTATGGATGTTGCTACTTGTATACAAGACCTATGTGATGTTCGTGATGGTCTGAGAGAATGTGAGTTTGAGGGGACTGACATCCAGACCATGATCAGTCTCCTAGCAAGCATGTGATTATGTTTGCTTCTTCCTACTGTACAATATATGTGCGAATAAATTGTTATTATTAAATCAGATTAGAACATGGGACTATAACGGGATATGAATGGATGATGAAAAGCTGTGGTGGAAAGATGAATTTTAATTCCAGCAATATTCATTTTTGGTCATTGAACTTTTTGTGATAAATGTTCATTAATTGTGAAAGCAACTATAGTG
>NW_026548422.1:0-1534 GCF_027596085.1 Anoplopoma fimbria | reverse complement strand
ATATTTAATAACTTTTCCTAATTTAATGTGGACAACTGGGTAAACATAAAATGAACATGATGATATGTTTTCAATGTCCTGTACACATGCTGTACGACGGTGTTCTTTGGGGTGAATTTGACCCCAGGCTGTTTTAGCTGTATAAAACATATAAGAAATATCAACATTTTACACATTTGTTTTGGTTGTTTTGGATGATATTCAGGTCACTATAACATGCAGTTTTATAATCTTCAAAAGCTTTAGGGCCCTAACCTAACATAACCATAACTGTAGTAGTGCGAGAACCACAGATAGTTCACACAACATAGGGGTGGAGCAAACATATCAAAGCTTGCACAGCAGCCTTCTCTCTCAACTGATGAAAGTGACATAGAGGAGAATGTGTCTGAGACCGAGGATGATGTTGAGGAGGACCCTGATTATGAGGCATCCTCCTCTGATGAGAATGAGACCCTCAGTGTTGACCCTCCTGCTGTCTCTCAACCACCAGCAAACACACTACCTTCCAAAAATGGAAAGTTATTATGGTCCATCTCCCCACTTGAACAACAGGGTAGACTTAGTGCTGCTAATGTCATCAAAATGGTTCCAGGCCCCACCAGATACGCTGTCAGCCATGTCCAAGACATACAATCAGCATTTGAGCTCTCCATAACACCATCAATCGAAAAGGAGATACTTGAGATGACAAATTTAGAGGGGAGGCGCGTGTATGGGGACAGTGGGAAATACTTGGATGTGACCCACTTGCAAGCCTACATTGGGTTGCTCATTTTGCAGGAGTTGATAGGTCAAAAGGCGAAGCAACAGCAAGCCTTTGGGCTGCTGACACTGGAAGGGCAATACTTCCAGCCACCATATCTCTAAACACATTCCATGTTTTCTCCCGTGTCATACGCTTTGATGACAGAGAAACAAGGCAGGGCCGACGAGAGCGTGACAAACTCGCAGCAATACGGGATGTATGGGACAAGTGGGTTCAACGATTACCCTTTCTTTACAATCCAGGCCCCCACGTGACTGTGGATGAATGTCTGGTTGCATTTCGTGGGCGCTGTCCCTTCAGACAATACATGCCGAGCAAACCGGCCAAATACGGTATCCAAATATGGGCAGCATGTGATGCACAGTCCAGCTATGACGGGAATATGCAGGTGTACACTGCTAAATCCCCTGGGGAAGCACCTGAATAAAACCAGGGCATGAGGGTGGTACTTGACATGGCTGAAGGACTGAATGGTCATAACATTACATGTGATCATTTCTTTACATCGTACGCCGTGGTGTACGTACGCCCTGTTTGTTTTTCCTGGGGTCAAATTGACCCCGAACATAATACATGTTACTATTCTTGATAACAGAAATTGTTTTTCATTCCAAATGTTATAGATAACAAAAATATGTACTTAGAAATAATATAAAGTTATTAAAGCAGCGAAAAGATATCTCTTTCCAATTTTAGGTCAGTCAGTGAGATTTTATGGTGATCTGCATATTTCTCCATAGTCGCGTAACAGGTATTCTGGATGTA
>NW_026548421.1:0-2337 GCF_027596085.1 Anoplopoma fimbria | reverse complement strand
GTCAAAAAAGTCATAGTATATTATGTTGAAAAAAGTCATAGTATAGTATGTCGAATAAAGCCTAAGTGTAGTATGTTGAAAAAAAGGTCATAGTATAGTATGTCGAAAAAGTATGAAATAGTATATTATGTCGAAAAGTCAAAAAAGGTCATAGTATAGTATGTCGAAAAGTCATAGTATATTATGTTGAAAAAAGTCATAGTATAATCTGTTGAAGAAAGCCTAGAGTATAGTATGTTGAAAAAAAGTCATAAAAAGGTCATAGTATAGTATGTTGAAAAAGTCATAAAAAAGGTCATAGTATATTATGCCGAAAAAAGTCCAAAAGTCATCGTATAGTATGTCGAAAAAAGCCTTAAAAAAGTCATAGTATAGTGTTGAAAAAGTCATATAGTATAGTATGTTAATAAAAAAGGTATAGTATATTATGTCGAAAAAATAAAAAGGTCATAGTATATTATGTTGAAAAAAGTCATAATAGTCTGTTGAAGAAAGCCTAAGTATAGTATGTTGAAAAAAAGTCATAAAAAGGTCATAGTATAGTATGTTGAAAAAGTCATAAAAAGATCATAGTATAGTATGTTGAAAAAGTCAAAAAAGTCATCGTATAGTATGTCGAAAAAAGCCTTAAAAAAGTCATAGTATAGTATGTTAATAAAGCCTTCATTAGTCCAACAATGACAAATTACAATTATCTGCATTTAAACCATCACAGAGGAGCAGTTGGATGCCTGGGGGTTAGGTGTCTCGCTCAAGGACACCTCTGCATGTTGACTGAAGAGGGGTTCGAACCACCAACCTCGTGGTTATGGGATGAGCGCTCTACCTGGCGTGCCACAGCCTTTTGAATAAATTCATAAAAAAGTCATAGTATAGTATGTCGAATAAAGCCTAAGTGTAGTATGTTGAAAAAAAGGTCATAGTATAGTATGTCGAAGAAAGTCAAAAAAAAGGTCATAGTATAGTATGTCGAAAAGTCATAGTATATTGTGTTGAAAAAAGTCATAGTATAGTCTGTTGAAAAAGCCTAAGTATAGTATGTTGGAAAAAAGTCATAAAAAGGTCATAGTATAGTATGTCGAAAAAGTCATAAAAAGGTCATAGTATAGTATGTGGAAAAAGGTCATAGTATAGTATGTTGAAAAAAAGTATAGGTCATAGTATAGTATGTCGAAAAAAGTCAATATAGTATATTATGGTTGAAAAAAGTCATAGTATAGTATGTTGAAAAAGTCTAAGTATAGTATGTTGAAGAAAAGTCATAAAAAGGTCATAGTATAGTATGTTGAAAAAAGTCAGAGTATAGTATGTTGAAGAAAAGTCATAAAAAGGTCATAGTATAGTATGTCAAAAAAAGTCAAAAAAAGGTCATAGTATGGTATGTCGAAAAAAGTCATAAAAAAAGTCATAGTATAGTATGTCGAATAAAGCCTAAGTATAGTATGTTGAAAAAAAGTCATAAAAAGGTCATAGTATAGTATGTTGAAAAAAGTCAGAGTATAGTATGTTGAAGAAAAGTCATAAAAAGGTCATAGTATAGTATGTTGAAAAAGTCAAAAAAGGTCATAGTATAGTATGTTAAAAAGTCATAGTATAGTATGTTGAAGAAAGCCTAAGTATGGTATGTCGAAAAAAAGTATAAAAAAGGTCATAGTATAGTCTGTTGAAGAAAGCCTAAAAAAAGTCATAGTATATTATGAAAAAATGTCATAAAAAAGGTCATAGTATAGTATGTTGAAAAAAGTCATAGTATAGTATGTTGAAGAAAGCCTAAATATGAAATGTATGCTGAAAAAAATATAAAAAAGGTCATAGTATAGTATGTTGAAAAAGTCAGCCTAAGTGTAGTATGTTGAAAAAAAGGTCATAGTATAGTATGTCGAAAAAAGTATGAAAAAAAGGTCATAGTATAGCATGTCGAAAAAAAGTCAGAAAAAGTCATAGTATATTATGTTGAAAAAAGTCATAGTATAGTCTGTTGAAGAAAGCCTAAGTATAGTATGTTGAAAAAAGTCATAAAAAGGTCATAGTATAGTATGTCGAAAAAGTCATAAAAAGGTCATAGTATAGTATGTCGAAAAAAGTCAAAAAAAGGTCATAGTATAGTATGTCGAAAAAGTCAAGTCATAGTATAGTTATGTTGAAAAAGAAGTCATAGTATAGTCTGTTGAAGAAAGCCTAAGTATAGTATGTTGAAGAAAAGTCATAAAAAGGTCATAGTACAGTATGTTGAAAAAAGTCAGAAAAAGGTCATAGTATAGTATGTCGAAAAAAAGTCAGAAAAAGGTCAGTTTAGTATGTCAAAAAAGCCTTAAAAAAGGTCATAGTATAGTATGT
>NW_026548420.1:0-528 GCF_027596085.1 Anoplopoma fimbria | reverse complement strand
AACCACCTCCTCCTCCGCCTTTGTCAAGCATTCACACCGAGTCTGTCTTTGACCGGTGAGTAAAGGCTACAATGCTACATTAGTGTTTTCTATGATGGGCAATACATAGGGTTATACAATGCGTCATAAATGATATAGGCACCAAATATATGCGCAGACCTTGGGTCAGTTAGTGTTTACTCTGTGTGTATGGGGGAAAAGAGAAGCTTCTTATATACAGCTCTGGAAAAAATTATGCGACCAGTCTGGATTTTCTGAATTATCTCTACATTACTTATTGAAAATGCTCTAAATGACAATATTTTTATCGTGAATTTGGAAGAAATGTTGTCAGTAGTTTATAGTAATAGTATAAAACCAAAATGTTCATTCTACTCAAACATATATCTATAAAAATAGAACAAGAGACACTGGACATGTGGAGTGGTCTCTTCATTTTTTCCAGAGCTGTGTAGTGTATGAATTTCAGTGTACAAACTCAGACATTGTAATGCATTGTGATACTTTACAGCTTTTAACTCAATCTCC
>NW_026548419.1:0-4638 GCF_027596085.1 Anoplopoma fimbria | reverse complement strand
TAGTATAGTCTGTTGAAGAAAGCCTAAGTATAGTATGTTGAAAAAAGTCATAAAAAGGTCATAGTATAGTATGTCGAAAAAGTCATAAAAAGGTCATAGTATATTATGTCGAAAAAAGTCAAAAAAAAAAGGTCAAGAAAGCTAGTATAGTATGTCGAAAAAGTCATAGTATATTATGTTGAAAAAATAAAAAGTCATTAGTGTATAGTCTGTTGAAAAAAAGGTCATAGTATAGTATGTTAATAAAGCCTTCATTAGTCCAACAATGACAAATTAAAATTATCTGCATTCAACCCATCAGAGAGGAGCAGTTGGATGCCTGGGGGTTAGGTGTCTCGCTGAAGGACACCTCTGCATGTTGACTGAAGAGGGGTTCGAACCACCAACCTCGTGGTTATGGGATGAGCGCTCTACCTGGCGTGCCACAGCCACCTTTTGAATAAATTCATAAAAAAGTCATAGTATAGTATGTCGAATAAAGCCTAAGTGTAGTATGTTGGAAAAAAAGGTCATAGTATAGTATGTCGAAAAAGTCAAAAAAAAGGTCATAGTATAGTATGTCGAAAAAAGTCATAGTATATTGTGTTGAAAAAAGTCATAGTATAGTCTGTTGAAGAAAGCCTAAGTATAGTATGTTGAAAAAAAGTCATAAAAAGGTCATAGTATAGTATGTCGAAAAAGTCATAAAAAGGTCATAGTATAGTATGTGGAAAAAGGTCATAGTATAGTATGTCGAAAAAAGAAATAGTATATTATGTTGAAAAAAGTCATAGTATAGTCTGTTGAAGAAAGCCTAAGTATAGTATGTTGAAAAAAGTCATAAAAAAGTCATAGTATAGTATGTCGAAAAAAGTCATAAAAAAAGGTCATAGTATAGTATGTCGAAAAAAGTCATAGTATAGTATGTTGAAGAAAGCCTAAGTATGGTATGTCGAAAAAAGTATAAAAAAAGGTCATAGTATAGTATGTTGAAAAAAGTCAGAGTATAGTATGTTGAAGAAAAGTCATAAAAAGGTCATAGTATAGTATGTCGAAAAAGTCATAAAAAGGTCATAGTATAGTATGTTGAAAAAAGTCAGAGTATAGTATGTTGAAGAAAAGTCATAAAAAGGTCATAGTATAGTATGTCAAAAAAAGTCAAAAAAAGGTCATAGTATGGTATGTCGAAAAAAGTCATAAAAAAAAGTCATAGTATAGTATGTCGAATAAAGCCTAAGTGTAGTATGTTGAAAAAAAGGTCATAGTATAGTATGTCGAAAAAAGTATGAAAAAAGTCATAAAAAGGTCATAGTATAGGATGTCGAAAAAAGTCAAAAAAAGTCATAGTATATTATGTTGAAAAAGTCATAGTATAGTCTGTTGAAGAAAGCCTAAGTATAGTATGTTGAAAAAAAGTCATAAAAAGGTCATAGTATAGTATGTTGAAAAAAGTCAGGGTATAGTATGTTGAAGAAAAGTCATAAAAAGGTCATAGTATAGTATGTTGAAAAAAGTCAGGGTATAGTATGTTGAAGAAAAGTCATAAAAAGGTCATAGTATAGTATGTCAAAAAAGTTAAAAAAAAGGTCATAGTATAGTATGTCGAAAAAAGCCATAAAAAAGTCATAGTATAGTATGTCGAATAAAGCCTAAGTGTAGTATGTTGAAATAAGGTCATAGTATAGTATGTCGAAAAAAGTAAAAAAAAAGGTCATAGTATAGTATGTCGAAAAAAGTCATAGTATATTATGTTGAAAAAAGTCATAGTATAGTCTGTTGAAGAAAGCCTAAGTATAGTATGTTGAAAAAAAATCATAAAAAGTTCACAGTATAGTATGTTGAATAAAGCCTGAGTATAGTATGTTGAAGAAAGCCTAAGTATGGTATGTTGAAAAAAAGTTAAAAAAAAGGTCATAGTATAGTATGTCGAAAAAAGCCTAAGTGTAGTATGTTGAAAAAAAGGTCATAGTATAGTATGTCGAAAAAAGTATGAAAAAAGGTCAGAGTATAGTATGTCGAAAAAAGTCATAGTATAGTATGTTGAAGAAAGCCTAGGTATGGTATGTTGAAAAAAAGTAAAAAGAAAGGTCATAGTATAGTATGTCGAAAAAAGTCAAAAAAAGGTCATAGTATAGTATGTCGAATAAAGCCTAAGTGTAGTATGTTGAAAAAAAGGTCATTGTATAGTATGTCGAAAAAAGTCAAAAAAAGTCATAGTATATTATGTTGAAAAAGTCATAAAAAGGTCATAGTATAGTATGTCGAAAAAAGTCAGAAAAAAGTCATAGTATAGTATGTTGAAAAAAGTCATAAAAAGGTCATAGTATAGTATGTCGAAAAAAGTCAGAAAAAAGTCATAGTATAGTATGTTGAAAAAAGTCAGAGTATAGTATGTTGAAGAAAAGTCATAAAAAGGTCATAGTATAGTATGTCGAAAAAGTCATAAAAAGGTCATAGTATAGTATGTCGAAAAAGTCATAAAAAGGTCATAGTATAGTATGTCGAAAAAAGTCAGAAAAAAGTCATAGTATAGTATGTTGAAAAAGTCAGAGTATAGTATGTTGAAGAAAAGTCAGAAAAAGGTCATAGTATAGTATGTCGAAAAAGTCATAAAAAGGTCATGTTATAGGATGTCGAAAAAGTCAAAAAAGTCATAGTATAGTATGTCGAAAAAAGCCTTAAAAAGTCATAGTATAGTATGTTAATAATATGTCGAAAAAGTCATAGTATATTATGTTGAAAAAAGTCAAAGTATAGTCTGTTGAAAAAGCCTAAGTATAGTATGTTGAAAAAGTCATAAAAGGTCATAGTATAGTATGTTGAAAAAGTCATAAAAAGGTTGAAACATAGTATAGTATTTGAACTTGGATCAAAAATATCCGTTCAAAAAAGTCATCCACTTATAGTATGTCTTTAAAAAGCCTTAAAAATAAGTCATAGTATAGTATGTTAATAATATGTAAAAAAGTCATAGTATATTATGTTGAAAAAGTCATAGTATAGTCTGTTGAAGAAAGCCTAAGTATAGTATAGTATGTCATAAAAAGGCACAATATATGTGATCTCAAAAAAAAGTAGAAAAAAGTCATAGTATAGTATGTCGAAAAATAAGTCATGGTATAGTATGTTGAAAAAAAAGTCATGGTATAGTATGTCAAAAAAGTCGAAAAAGTCATAGTATAGTATGTTGAAAAAAGTCAGAGTATAGTATGTTGAAGAAAAGTCAGAAAAAGGTCATAGTATAGTATGTCGAAAAAGTCATAAAAAGGTCATAGTATAGTATGTTGAAAAAAGTCAGAGTATAGTATGTTGAAGAAAAGTCATAAAAAGTCATAGTATAGTATGTCGAATAAAGTCTAAGTGTAGTATGTTGAAAAAAGGTCATAGTATAGTATGTCGAAAAAAGTATGAAAAAAAGGTCATAGTATAGGATGTCGAAAAAAGTCAAAAAAAAAAAGTCATAGTATATTATGTTGAAAAAGTCATAGTATAGTCTGTTGAAGAAAGCCTAAGTATAGTATGTTGAAAAAAAGTCATAAAAAGGTCATAGTATAGTATGTTGAAAAAAGTCATAGGTATAGTATGTTGAAGAAAAGTCATAAAAAGGTCATAGTATAGTATGTTGAAAAAAGTCAGGGGATAGTATGTTGAAGAAAAGTCATAAAAAGGTCATAGTATAGTATGTCAAAAAAGTTAAAAAAAAGGTCATAGTATAGTATGTCGAAAAAAGCCATAAAAAAGTCATAGTATAGTATGTCGAATAAAGCCTAAGTGTAGTATGTTGAAATAAGGTCATTGTATAGTATGTCGAAAAAAGTATGAAAAAAGGTCATAGTATAGTATATCGAAAAAAAGTCAAAAAAAAAAAGTCATAGTATATTATGTTGAAAAAGTCATAGTATAGTCTGTTGAAGAAAGCCTAAGTATAGTATGTTGAAAAAAAGTCATGAAAAAGGTCATAGTATAGTAAGTCGAAAAAGTCATAAAAAGGTCATAGCATAGTATGTTGAAAAAAGTTAAAAAAAAAGGTCATAGTATAGTATGTCGAATAAAGCCTAAGTGTAGTATGTTGAAAAAAGGTCATAGTATAGTATGTCGAAAAAAGTATGAAAAAAAGGTCATAGTATAGGATGTCGAAAAAAGTCAAAAAAGTCATAGTATATTATGTTGAAAAAAGTCATAGTATAGTCTGTTGAAGAAAGCCTAAGTATAGTATGTTGAAAAAAAGTCATAAAAAGGTCATAGTATAGTATGTTGAAAAAAGTCAGGGTATAGTATGTTGAAGAAAAGTCATAAAAAGGTCATAGTATAGTATGTTGAAAAAAGTCAGGGGATAGTATGTTGAAGAAAAGTCATAAAAAGGTCATAGTATAGTATGTCAAAAGTTAAAAAAAAGGTCATAGTATAGTATGTCGAAAAAAGCCATAAAAAAGTCATAGTATAGTATGTCGAATAAAGCCTAAGTGTAGTATGTTGAAATAAGGTCATTGTATAGTATGTCGAAAAAAGTATGAAAAAGGTCATAGTATATATATGTCAAAAAAGTCATAGTATATTATGTTGAAAAAAGTCATAGTATAGTCTGTTGAAGAAAGCCTAAAAAGTCATAGTATGTATGAAAAAGTCATGAAAAAGGTCATAGTATAGTAAGTCGAAAAA
>NW_026548418.1:0-9182 GCF_027596085.1 Anoplopoma fimbria | reverse complement strand
ATAGTATGTTGAAGAAAAGTCATAAAAAGGTCATAGTATAGTATGTCGAAAAAGTCATAAAAAGGTCATAGTATAGTATGTCGAAAAAGTCAGAGTATAGTATGTTGAAGAAAAAGGATGTCGAAAAAGTCAAAAAAAGTCATAGTATATTATGTTGAAAAAGTCATAGTATAGTCTGTTGAAGAAAGCCTAAGCATAGTATGTTGAAAAAAGTCATAAAAAGGTCATAGTATAGTATGTTGAAAAAAGTCAGGGTATAGTATGTTGAAGAAAAGTCATAAAAAGGTCATAGTATAGTATGTTGAAAAAGTCAGGGGATAGTATGTTGAAGAAAAGTCATAAAAAGGTCATAGTATAGTATGTCAAAAAAGTTAAAAAAAAAGGTCATAGTATAGTATGTCGAAAAAAGCCATAAAAAAGTCATAGTATAGTATGTCGAATAAAGCCTAAGTGTAGTATGTTGAAATAAGGTCATTGTATAGTATGTCGAAAAAAGTATGAAAAAAGGTCATAGTATAGTATATCGAAAAAAGTCAAAAAAAGTCATAGTATATTATGTTGAAAAAAGTCATAGTATAGTCTGTTGAAGAAAGCCTAAGTATAGTATGTTGAAAAAAAGTCATGAAAAAGGTCATAGTATAGTATGTCGAAAAAGTCATAAAAAGGTCATAGCATAGTATGTCGAAAAAGTTAAAAAAAGGTCATAGTATAGTATGTCGAAAAAAGTCATAAGTATAGTATGTTGAAAAAAGGTCATAGTATAGTATGTCAAAAAAGTAAAAAAGTCATAGTATAATGTCGAAAAATAAGTCATGGTATAGTATGTCGGAAAAAAAAAGTCATAGTATAGTATGTCAAAAAGTCAGAAAACAGTCATAGTGTAGTTGTCGAAAAAAAGTCATAGTATAGTATGTCAAAAAAGTAGAAAAAGGTCATAGTATAGTATGTTGAAAAAAAAGTCACAGTATATATAATGTCAAAAAGTAGAAAAGTCATAGTATAGTATATAGTATGTGAAAAAGTAAGTCATAGTATAGTATAAAAAAGTATGCATGTGTCAAAAAAAGTAGAAAAAAGTCATAGTATAGTATGTCGAAAAAATAAGTCATAGTATAGTATGTCAAAAAAGTAGTCATAGTATCTAAAAAGTCAAAAAATAAGTCATAGTATAGTATGTGAAAAAAAGTAGAAAAAGTCATAGTATAGTATGTCGAAAAAAAGTCATAGTATAGTATGTCAAAAAAAGTAGAAAAAGTCATAGTATAGTATGTCAAAAAAAAAGTCATAGTATGTCGAAAAAAGTCATAGTATAGTATGTCGAAAAAAAGTCATTCTATAGTATGTGAAAAAATGTAGAAAAAGTCATAGTATAGTATGTCGAAAAATAAGTCATGGTATAGTATGTCGAAAAATAAGTCATAGTATAGTATGTCAAAAAGTCATAGTATAGTATGTCGAAAAATAAGTCATAGTATAGTATGTCGAAAAAAGTAGAAAAAAGTCATAGTATAGTATGTCAAAAAAGTAAAAAAAAAGTCATAGTATAGTATGTCAAAAAAAGTAGAAAAAGTCATAGTATAGTATGTCAAAAAAAGTAGAAAAAGTCATAGTATAGTATGTTGAAAAAAAAGTCATAGTATAGTATGTTGAAAAATAAGTCAAAAAAAAAAGTCATACTATAGTATGTGAAAAAAAGTAGAAAAAGTCATAGTATAGTATGTCGAAAAATAAGTCATGGTATAGTATGTCGAAAAAAAAGGCACAGTATATGTAATGTCAAAAAAAGTAGAAAAAAGTCATAGTATAGTATGTCGAAAAATAAGTCATAGTATAGTACTTCAAGAAAAGTAGAAAAAGTCATACTATAGTATGTGAAAAAAAGTAGAAAAAGACATAGTATGTTGAAACGGGAAAGTTTTTCCAAACATTTTTGATGCATGTGGGATTTGAACTTGGATCAAACCAATTTAGTTAAGAAGACCTGTTCACTACCCATTGAGCTATATCTTTATCGAAAAAAGTCATTAAAAAAAAAGTAATAAGTCATAGTATAGTATGTCAAAAAAAGTAGAAAAAGTCATAGTATAGTATGTCGAAAAAAAGTCATAGTATAGTATGTCAAAAAAAGTAGAAAAAGTCATAGTATAGTATGTCGAAAAAAAGGCACAATATATGTGATCTCAAAAAAAGTAGAAAAAAGTCATAGTATAGTATGTCGAAAAATAAGTCATGGTATAGTATGTTGAAAAAAAAGTCATAGTATAGTATGTCAAAAAAAGTAGAAAAAGTCATAGTATAGTATGTCGAAAAAAAAAAAGTCATACTATAGTATGTCAAAAAAGTAGAAAAAGTCATAGTATAGTATGTCGAAAAAAAAGTCATAGTATAGTATGTTGAAAAAAGTCATAGTATAGTATGTGAAAAAAAATAAAAAAAAAGTCATAGTATAGTATGTCGAAAAAAAGTAAAAAAGTCATAGTATAGTAAAAAGTAGAAAAAGTCATAGTATAGTATGTGAAAAAAAAGGCATAGTATATGTATGTCAAAAAAGTCATAGTATAGTATGAAAAAAAGTCATAGTATAGTATGTCGAAAAAAAGTCATAGTATAGTATGTCAAAAAAAGTAGAAAAAGTCATAGTATAGTATGTCGAAAAAAAAGTCATAGTATAGTACGTCGAAAAAAAGTAGAAAAAAGTCATAGTATAGTATGTCGAAAAAAGTCATAGTATAGTATGTCAAAAAAAAAAAGTCATACTATAGTATGTGAAAAAAAGTAGAAAAAGTCATAGTATAGTATGTCGAAAAATAAGTCATGGTATAGTATGTCGAAAAAAAGTCATAGTATATAGTATGTCAAAAAAAGTAGAAAAAGTCATAGTATAGTATGTCGAAAAATAAGTCATAGTATAGTATGTTCAAAAAAAAAAGTAGAAAAAGTCATAGTATAGTATGTCGAAAAAAAGTCATAAGTCATAGTATAGTATGTCAAAAAATAAGTCAAAAAGTCATAGTATAGTATGTCGAAAAAAGTCAGAAAATATACTATAGTATGTCGAAAAAAGTATAGTATGTCGAGTATAGTATAATGTCAAAAAAGTAGAAAAAAGTCATAGTATAGTATGTTGAAAAAAAGTCATACTATAGTATGTGAAAAAAAGTAGAAAAAGTCATAGTATAGTATGTTGAAAAAAGTTTTTCCAAAAATTTTTGATGTATGTGGGATTTGAACTTGGATCAAAAATTTCAGTTAGAAGACCTGTTCACTACCCATTGAGCTATAACTTTATCTAAGAAAGTTTAAAAAAAGTCAATAAGTCATAGTATAGTATGTCAAAAAAAAAAAAGTAAAAAAGTCATAGTATAGTATGTCGAAAAAAGTCATAGTATAGTATGTCAAAAAAAAAAAGTCATAGTATAGTATGTCAAAAAAAGTAGAAAACAGTCATAGTATAGTATGTCTGAAAAAACGTCATAGTATAGTATGTCGAAAAAAAAGTCATAGTATAGTATGTCAAAAAAAGTAGAAAACAGTCATAGTATAGTATGTCGAAAAAAAGTCATAATATATAGTATGTCGAAAAAAGTAGAAAAAAGTCATAGTATAGTATGTCGAAAAAAAGTCATACTATAGTATGTGAAAAAAAGTAGAAAAAGTCATAGTATAGTATGTCGAAAAAAAGACATAGTATAGTATGTTAGAAAAAGTCATAGTATAGTATGTCGAAAAAAAAGTCATAGTATAGTATGTAAAAAAGTCAAAAAAGTATGTCAAAAAAAGTCATAGTATAGTATGTCAAAAAAAGTAGAAAAAAAGTCATAGTATAGTATGTCGAAAAAAAAAAAAGTCATAGTATAGTATGTCGAAAAAAAGTCATACTATAGTATGTGAAAAAAAGTAGAAAAAGTCATAGTATAGTATGTCGAAAAATAAGTCATAGTATAGTATGTCAAAAAAGTAGAAAAAGTCATAGTATAGTATGTGAAAAAAAGTAGAAAACGTCATAGTATAGTATGTTGAAAAAAAAGTCATAGTATAGTATGTTGAAAAATTTTTGATGCATATAGTAACTGTCAAAAAAGTTCATAAGATGTTCACTACCCATTGAGCTATATCTTTATCTAAGAAAGATTTAAAAAAGTAATAAGTCATAGTACAGTATGTCAAAAAAAAAAAGTATAAAAAAAAGTCATAGTATAGTATGTCGAAGAAAAAGTCATAATATATGTATCTCAAAAAAAGTAGAAAAAAGTCATAGTATAGTATGTCGAAAAAAAGTAAGTCATAGTATAGTATGTTGAAAAAAAAAAAAAAAGTCATAGTATAGTATGTCAAAAAAAGTAGAAAAAGTCATAGTATAGTATGTCGAAAAAAAAGTCATCGTATAGTATGTCGAAAAAAGTAGAAAAAAGTCATAGTATAGTATGTCGAATAAAAGTCATAGTATAGTATGTTGAAAAAAAGTCATACTATAGTATGTGAAAAAAAGTAGAAAAAGTCATAGTATAGTACTTCAAGAAAAGTAGAAAATGTCATAGTATAGTATGTCGAAAAAAAAAGTCATAGTATAGTAATGTCGTAAAAAAGTCATAGTATAGTATGTCGAAAAAAAGTCATACTATAGTATGTGAAAAAAAGTAGAAAAAGTCATAGTATAGTATGTTGAAACGGGAAAGTTATTCCAAACATTTTTGATGCATGTGGGATTGAACTTGGATCAAACCAATGTCAGTTCAGAAGACCTGTTCACTATCCGTTGAGCTATATCTTTATCTAAGAAAGGTTTAAAAAAGTAATAAGTCATAGTATAGTATGTTGAAAAAAAGTCATAGTGTAGTATGTTGAAAAAAAGTCATAATATAGTATTTAAAAGTCATAGTATAGTGTGTTTAAAAATAAGTCAGAATATAGTACTTCAAGAAAAGTAGAAAAAGTCATAGTATAGTATGTCGAAAAAAAAGTCATAGTATAGTATGTCAAAAAAAGTAGAAAAAAGTCATAGTATAGTATGTCGAAAAATAAGTCAGAATATAGTACTTCAAGAAAATTAGAAAAAGTCATGGTATAGTATGTCGAAAAAAAAGGCACAGTATATGTTATGTCAAAAAAAGTAGAAAAAAGTCATCGTAAAGTATGTTGAAAAAAAAGTCATAGTATAGTACTTCAAGAAAAGTAGAAAAAGTCATAGTATAGTATGTCAAAAAAAAGTCATAGTATAGTATGTCAAAAAAAGTAGAAAAAAGTCATAGTATAGTATGTCGAAAAAAAGACATAGTATAGTTATTTGAAAAAAAAGTCATGTTATAGTCTGTCAAAAAAAGTAGAAAACAGTCATAGTATAGTATGTTGAAACGGGAAAGTTTTTCCAAACATTTTTGATGCATGTGGGATTTGAACTGGGATCAAACCAATTTCAGTTCAGAAGACCTGTTCACTACCCGTTGAGCTATATCTTTATCTAAGACAGATTTAAAAAAGTAATAAGTCATAGTATAGTATATCGAGTAAAAAGGCATCGTATAGTGTGTCAAAAAAAAAGTCATAGTATAGTATGTCAAAAAAAGTAGAAAAAAAAAGTAGAAAAAGTCATAGTATAGTATGTCGAAAAAAAGTCATAGTATAGTATGTCAAAAAAAGTAGAAAACAGTCATAGTATAGTATGTCGAAAAAACAGTAGAAAAAAGTCATAGTATATGTATGTATGAAAAAAAGTAGCAAAAAGTCATAGTATAGTATGTTGAAAAACAGGAAAGTTTTTCCAAACATTTTTGATGCATGTGGGATTTGAACTGGGATCAAATTGATTTCAGTTCAGAAGACCTGTTCACTACCCGTTGAGCTATATCTTTATCTAAGACAGATGTAAAAAAGTAATAAGTCATAGTATAGTATGTCAAAAAAAGTAGAAAAAAGTCATAGTATAGTATGTCAAAAAAAGTAGAAAATGTCATAATAGTATAGTATGTTAAAAAAAAAAGTCATAGTATAGTATGTCGAAAGAAAAGTCCTCATATAGTATGTCAAAAAAAAGTAGAAAAAAGTCATAGTATATATGTCGATTTCTCATAAAAAAGTCATAGTATAGTATGTCGGACAGTCATATAGTATGTGAAAAAGTATAGTATGTCAAAAAAAGTCATACTATAGTATGTGAAAAAAGTAAAAAGTCAGGTATGTCGAAAAAGTCATATCATAGTATGTGAAAAAAGATTGAAGTCATAGTATAGTATGTCAAAAAAAGTTCTATAGTCTGTCTCATAGTAAAAAAAGTCATAACATAGTATAGTATGTTGAAAAAAGTCATATATCAACATCATAAAAAGGCATCGTTTCATAAAAAAAAGCCATAGTATAGTATGTCAAAAAAGTAGAAAAAGTCATAGTATGTCGAAAAAAAATTTAAGTATGTCAAAAAAAGAAAAAAGTCATACATAGTATGTCAAAAAAGTAGGAAACCATATATAGTATGAAAAAAAGCTATTAGTATGTCCAGTCCGTAAGTATAGTATGTCAAAAAAAGTCATAGTACAGTATGTTGAAAAAAAAAGTCATAGTATCTATGTAAAAAAAGTAGGTCATAGTATAGTATGTCAAAAAAAGTCATATAGAGTGAAAAAAAAAAAGTCATAGTATAGTATGTTTTAAAAATAGTCATAGATTTGTTATGCAAAAAAAAGTGAACATGTTGTGACATATGTGAATAATTAGTACTTCAAAAAAATTTGTCATAGTATAGTATGTTAACAAAATAGTATAGTATTCAAACTGAATCATTAAGTATGTCTAGAAAAAGTCATAGTATAGTATGTCGAAAAAAAAGTCATAGTGTGTCTATAGTATAGTTGTAAAAAGTAGAAAAAGTCATAGTATAGTATGTCGAAAAAATCATAGTATAGTATGTCAAAAAATAGAAATATAGTATAGTATGTCGAAAAATAAGTCATAAAAGAAAATGTATCAGTCATAGTATAGTATGTCGAAAAAAAGATAGTATGTAAAAAAGTCATAGTATAGTATAAAAAAAGTATGTATGTGAAAAAATAGTATGTCGAAAAAAAGTCATAGTATAGTATGTAAAAAAAAAAAAGTCATAGTATAGTATGTCGAAAAAAGTAAAATAGTATGTCAGTATGTCAAAAAGTCATAGTATAGTATGTCGAAAAAAAATACTATAGTATGTCAAAAAAAGTAGAAAAAAAATAGTATAGTATGTCGAAAAAAGTCATAGTATAGTATGTCGAAAAAAGTAAAAAAAGTCATAGTATAGTATGTCGAAAAAAAGTCATAGTATAGTATGTGAAAAAAAGTAGAAAAAGTCATAGTATAGTATGTTGAAAAAAAAGTCATAGTATAGTAAAAGTAGAAAAAAGTCATAGTAAGTAGAAAAAAAGTCATAGTATAGTATGTCGAAAAAAAGTCATAGTATAAAAAAAGTATACTGTTGTGAAAAAAAGTAGAAAAAAGTCATAGTATAGTATGTCGAAAAAAAAGTCATGGTATAGAAAAAAAAGTCATAGTATAGTATGTCAAAAAAAGTAGAAAAAAGTCATAGTATAGTATGTCGAAAAAAAAGTCATAGTATAGTATGTCAAAAAAAGTAGAAAAAGTCATAGTATAGTATGTCGAAAAAAAGTCATAGTATAGTATGTGAAAAAAAGTAGAAAAAGTCATAGTATAGTATGTTGAAACGGGAAAGTTTTTCCAAACATTTTTGATGCATGTAGGATTTGAACTAGGATCAAACCAATTTCAGTTCAGAAGACCTGTTCACTACCCGTTGAGCTATATCTTTATCTAAGACAGGTTTAAAAAAGTAATAAGTCATAGTATAGTATGTCGAGAAAAAAGTCATAGTATAGTATGTCGAAAAAAAAAGTCATACTATAGTATGTCAAAAAAAAGTCATACTATAGTATGTATTCGAAAAAATAGTATAGTAGAAAAAGTCATAGTATAGTATGTCGAAAAATAAGTCATGGTATAGTATGTCGAAAAAAAAGTCATAGTATAGTATGTCAAAAAAAGTAGAAAAAGTCATAGTATAGTATGTTGAAAAAAAGTCATAGTATAGTATGTTGAAAAATAAGTCATAGTATAGTATGTTGAAAAAAAGTCATAGTATAGTATGTCAAAAAAAGTAGAAAAAGTCATAGTATAGTATGTCGAAAAAAGTCATAGTATAGTATGTGAAAAAAAGTAGAAAAAGTCATAGTATAGTATGTCGAAAAAAAAGTCATAGTATAGTATGTCAAAAAAAAGTATAGTATGTAGAAAAAGGTCATAGTTAGCATGTTGAAAAAACGTCATAGTATAGTATGTTGAAAAAAAAGTCATAGTATAGTATGTCAAAAAAAGTAGAAAAAAGTCATAGTATAGTATGTTGAAACGGGAAAGATTTTCCAAACATTTTTGATGCATGTGGGATTTGAACTGGGATCAAACCAATTTCAGTTCAGAAGACCTGTTCACTACCCGTTGAGCTATATCTTTATCTAAGAATGGTTTAAAAAAGTAATAAGTCATAGTATAGTATGTCGAGAAAAAAGGCATCGTATAGTGTGTCAAAAAAAAAGTCATACTATAGTATGTCAAAAAAAGTAGAAAAAAGTCATAGTATAGTATGTCGAAAAAAAGTCATAGTATAGTATGTCAAAAAAAGTAGAAAACAGTCATAGTATAGTATGCCGAAAAGAAAGGCACAGTATATGTTATGTCAAAAAAACTAGAAAAAGTCATAGTATAGTATGTTGAAACGGGAAAGTTTTTCCAAACATTTTTGATGCATGTGGGATTTGAACTGGGATCAAACCAATTTCAGTTCAGAATACCTGTTGAGCTATATCTTTATCTAAGACAGGTTTAAAAAAGTAATAAGTCATAGTATAGTATGTCGAGAAAAAAGGCATCGTATAGTGTGTCAAAAAAAAAGTCATACTATAGTCATAGTATAGTATGTCAAAAAAAAAAGTCATAGTAGCATGTTGAAAAAAGTCATAGTATAGTATGTTGAAAAAAATGTCAAAAGTATGTCAAAAAAGTCATATAGTATAGTATGTCGAAAAATAAGTCATAGTATAGTACTTCAAGAAAAGTAGAAAAAGTCATAGTATAGTATGTATATATGTAATGTTAAAAAAGTCATAGTAGAAAAAAAAAAAGTCATACTATAGTATGTGAAAAAA
>NW_026548416.1:0-2457 GCF_027596085.1 Anoplopoma fimbria | reverse complement strand
TACTACACGGGAAACGGAAACTTACCAGGTATTCTTTGAAGAGGGAGTCGGGATCTTCATTGAGATATATTATCAGGCTTTTAAGGACACACTCCCGCCTGATTTCGATGTCGTCACGCTAAAACACAAGCCACAAAATAGGAGGACACTTAGCCAAATACAGGTGCAATGGTGGAACAAGAAGTAGAACAGGTTATTGAAGAGCAAAGGCTTGTTTGTCAAGAGCCTACTATGATACCAATACCCCACAAATGCACTTTTACACTTGCTTTACAAGGTGGTTTGGCTGTTGGCGCGTTTCAATAAATACCCACTACTAAAAAATTACATTTTGTTGAATGCTTGTTCATATTATTGCAATGAAGTACTATCTTAATATTTATTAAGTATTTCCAAATGAGCAACTACTGTATATACAATAAGATCCTAAAATAAATCCCACAGCACAATAGTATTGTCTTCTTTGCATCATCACAAACCTCATCTTTGATCGCCAGGATCCTTTTTATCTTCTGTCCTTTCACACCCCCTTGGCTCTCAAAGATTTGGAAGAGTTTCTCAGAGAAGTGGTCCAGCTGGGCCAGGAACTTTGTTTGCAGAGGTTTTGTTGTGATCCGCAGAACTCTTCATTCACCTTGAGAATATTTTGAGAAGTAAAAATAAATGGCCATTAATTGATTGTTATAAATCGCTCAGACAGGCATGTGGGGCTATCACCAAATTATAATTAAAATGTTGCAGCCACTTATTACCGTGCCATAAAAAGTCAACAAGAGACTAATTTGAGTTTGTTCGTCTCACCCCTGCATACAAATGTACTGATGTACTTACTCCACTTTCCTGGAACAGGGCTGGCCATCTGTCTTTGAAGTCGCCAATCATTGGCCTCTCCTCCACAATGTCGAGGCGTCTGTGTGAGAAGGTTTTCTCCATTTTTGCCTTTATCACCACTTCATTGTCACGCTTTTTCAGTTCTGATAATAAAGCAATTCTCTCCCTCTCCAAGCTTTCTGCAGTTTCACCTTTTGGGTGCAGAGGTATGTAGTTCACCTCAGCCTTTCTTGGTTTTTTTTATGTTGGCTGCAGCTTTGTCCTTGCCTTTTCTTTTGTGCTTCAAAGAGTTCACACGTATTTCAGGATGTCCCAGTCGCCCCAGTTTTGTTCGATAGTTTTGCGCTTTATACTTCAGTGATTGTTTCCAACCCCAAAAACCCGTCCTGGATCCCAGCTGTCCCAAACAAGGATGAGCCCTTGTCAAAGCTTCTGCTACCTCCTCACACTGATAGTCTTTAGGGTATTTTGTGTACTTCATCATTTCTTCAGTTAGGCCATCAAGAATGACTGATTTCAGCTTTGGGCCAGGGTTGAAGCACGTGCCATTTGTCTCAAACTCTGCATTCTTCTGCTGTAGTTCAAATTCAGCCTCGAATGTAAACTTAGGGACAACAAAAATCCTAGGCCAGGAGGATAATCCTGAGAACTGAACTTCTGGGGATGAGCATGGTGTTGACGTGTACATGGTATCGTCACTGCAGGATGACTCTAAGGACGAAAGTGTTTTTGAAGATCTGGGACAGTGGAACTTGAGGTTTCACCAGGTAAGTGTAAAGGGTATAATGTAACATAGGTCTCCTCAGGTTCCAGGATTGCAGTGCATATTACTTTCACTGTGCTTTTGTTTTGAATTTCTGAAACTGAACTAAGGTTCATGAACGCATTAAAGTCAGTATCCATATACTGTAAACGAAATTCTTCCTTCAACTGAAAGAAAGTCTTTATGGTTGCATGGAGCTCTTCGACTGTCGATGGAATTCCAGTCACCAGGGGCAATTTTCTTGAGTCAGACTCATCCGCAAAAAATGATCCGCAGGACAGCAGGAGCTTCCATTACGGAACACCTTTTAATCTAGGAGAAAAAAGAGAGGAAATCAATACATGTGTGTAGGGCTGGGCGATTAATCAAATTTAGAACAGCTCGATACATATCTGTACATTACTTCAGATTTGAACATATTCTATTTTACTATTTTGTGTATTTTTTAAGGCGAAATTTCAAAGGTCCCTCAGTTACAAGGTGTTTTTGGGGAGAGACATGCTGAATAAATACATCATGTTTTCAAACTCAAAAAATAATCATGATTTCAATATTGACCAAATTAATCGTGGTTATGATTTTTTCCATAATCAAGCAGCCCTACAAGTGTGCTATATTTCAGAGGTTTCAAGACTCAGTGTTCAGACAGGTTTAGACAGTGGCACTAACCTTTGACAATGACAAATCTTTTCAGAGTTACCATGTAAACCTCCGACCATATACTCCACAAGGGGATATGGGTCTTCCACGTTACCAAGCTCAATGAGGCCAACCTCTGTAGTGGTTGAAGCAGAAAGTTCAAATGCACCAAAATGTTCCTATACCAGGCACATTCTTCCTTTACAAGAAAACACAACTGCTCT
>NW_026548415.1:0-1049 GCF_027596085.1 Anoplopoma fimbria | reverse complement strand
ATCGCCCAAAAAACAAAGGATAAGTGACTCATTGTTCAAAATACATACTTTACCATCAAGAAACTGGCTCTCAGAAGCAGTATTTGCATATAACTTCAGTTTTACCTGAAAATGACCTGAAATTGCAAATACTGCTGCTTAGAGCCAGTTTCTTCATGGACATCATGTAAACTATGTATTATTGAACATTATCCTACATTTCAGTCACTATCCTGCAGAAATGTGTTTTTGGAGTTTTAAAGTCATAAATAGCAGTATTGGCTGTGGATATGTGTCAACTAAGTTTTACGTGACCTACATGATTTCCATGAAGAAACTGGCATTATCTACAGCAGCAGTATTTGCATAAAACTTCAGTTTTGTACCTACAGTTTTAAAAATGACCTGAATTGCAAATACTGCTGCTTAGAGCCAGTTTCTTCATGGAAATCATGTAAACTATGTATTATTGAACATTATCCTACATTTCAGTCACTATCCTGCAGAAATGTGTTTTTGGAGCTTTAAAGCGATAAACAGCAGCTTTTGGCAGTATGTGTGGTGTTACCTACAGTTTTACCTGAAAATGACCTGAATTGCAAATACTGCTGCTTTGGAGCCAGTTTCTTCATGGAAATCATGTAAACTACGTATTATTGAACATTATCCTACATTTCAGTCACTATCTTGCAGAAATGTGTTTTTGGAGCTTTAAAGGGATAAACAGCAGCTTTTGGCAGTATTTGTGGTGTTACCTACAGTTTTACTTGAAAATGACCTGAAATTGCAAATACTGCTGCTTAGAGCCAGTTTCTTGATGGAAATCATGTAAACTACGTATTATTGAACATTATCCACACATACTGCTATTTATGACTTTAAAACTCCAAAAACACATTTCTGCAGGATAGTGACTGAAATGTAGGACATTGTTCAAAATACATACTTTACCATCAAGAAACTGGCTCTCAGAAGCAGTATTTGCATATAACTTCAGTTTTACCTGAAAATGACCTGAAATTGCAAATACTGCCGCTTAGAGCCAGTTTCTTCATGGACATCATGTAAAC
>NW_026548414.1:0-1628 GCF_027596085.1 Anoplopoma fimbria | reverse complement strand
CTTAAAATACCCCAAAATTGTTTCAGCCTTAAAATACCCCAAAAGTGTATTTTCTGACAGGAAACCATACTTTACATGAGTTTCTTCAAGTAAGGGCCTCTGGACTCATAATAACAAGTTTCCTTGTGTTTTCATGAAAGCATGATACTTTCATCACTTTTAGATGCATTTACAGCTTTTCTGCTCACAAAAGTTGTTTCAGCCTGAAAATACCCCAAAAGTGTATTTTCTGCGACGAAACCATACTTTACATGAGTTTCTTCAAGTAAGGGCCTCTGGACTCATAATAACAAGTTTCCTTGTGTTTTCATGAAAACATGATACTTTCATCACTTTTAGATGCATTTCCGGCTTTTTTGCTCACAAAAGTCGTTTCAGCCTGAAAATGCCCCAAAAGTGTATTTTCTGACAGGAAACCATACTTTACATGAGTTTCTTCAAGTAAGGGCCTCTGGACTAATATCAACAAGTTTCCTTATGTTTTCATGAAAACATGATACTTTCATCACTTTTAGATGCATTTACAGCTTTTTTGCTCACAAAAGTTGTTTCAGCCTGAAAATACCCCAAAAGTGTATTTTCTGACAGGAAACCATACTTTACATGAGTTTCTTCAAGTAAGGGCCTCTGGACTCATAATAACAAGTTTCCTTGTGATTTCATGAAAACATGATACTTTCATCACTAGATGCATTTACAGCTTTTCTGCTGCCAAAAGACATTTCAGCCTTATAATACCCCAAAAGTGTCTTTTCTGACAGGAAACCATACTTTACATGAGTTTCTTCAAGTAAGGGCCTCTGGACTCATGATAACAAGTTTCCTTATGTTTTCATGAAAACATGATACTTTCATCACTTTTAGATGCATTTACAGCTTTTCTGCTGCCAAAAGACGTTTCAGCCTTAAAATACCCCAAAAGTGTCTTTTCTGACAGGAAACCATACTTTACATGAGTTTCTTCAAGTAAGGGCCTCTGGACTAATATCAACTAGTTTCCTTGTGTTTTCATGAAAACATGATACTTTCATACTTTTAGATGCATTTACGCTTTTTTGCTCACAAAAGTCGTTTCAGCCTGAAAATACCCCAAAAGTGTATTTTCTGACAGGAAACCATACTTTACATGAGTTTCTTCAAGTAAGGGCCTCTGGACTCATAATAACAAGTTTCCTTGTGATTTCATGAAAACATGATACTTTCATCACTTTTAGATGCATTTACAGCTTTTCTGCTGCCAAAAGACGTTTCAGCCATAAAATACCCCAAAAGTGTATTTTCTGCGACGAAACCATACTTTACATGAGTTTCTTCAAGTAAGGGCCTCTGGACTCATAATAACAAGTTTCCTTGTGATTTTATGAAAACATGATACTTTCATCACTTTTAGATGCATTTACAGCTTTTCTGCTGCCAAAAGTCGTTTCAGCCTTAAAATACCCCAAAAGTGTCTTTTCTGACAGGAAACCATACTTTACATGAGTTTCTTCAAGTAAGGGCCTCTGGACTCATATCAACTAGTTTCCTTGTGTTTTCATGAAAACATGATACTTTCATCAGCTTTTTTGCTCACAAAAGTCGTTTCAGCCTTAAAATACCCCAAAAGTGTATTTTCTGACAGAAACCAT
>NW_026548413.1:0-1906 GCF_027596085.1 Anoplopoma fimbria | reverse complement strand
CGAGAGAACAGGAAGTAACACACATACACACACACACACACACACACACACACACACACACACACACACACACACACATACACACACACACACACACACACACACACTCACACACACAGAGAACACACACACGCACAAACACACACAGAGAACACACACACACACACACACAGAACACACACACAGAACACAGAACACACACACACACACACAACAACACACACAACACAGACACACACACACACAATACACACACACACACAGACACACACACACACACACACACACACACACACAGAACACACACACACACACACACACACACACACACACACACACACACACACACACACACACACACACACACACACACACACACAGTACAAAGTGTAATAACAGCAGACAGTTCATTCTAACATGTGTCTCCTCTACAGTCCACAGGGAGAAAACTGACTCACAGACTTTGACAGTAAAACAATCAGATGTTGGATTAACACTCACCCTGCCTCAGCCTTCAGTTTACCTCCTTCTGCTCCGTCCACTCAACATGGAGTCTGAACTGACCACTGAACACAACAAGGTTCTTTCCCTGATCTCATGTTACTAGATCACATGGTCACTGTGACTCCTCCCCTCTTCATTTACAGGAAATCAGCTGAGTTCATCTAGAAGTGTGTGTGTGTGTGTGTGTGTGTGTGTGTGTGTGTGTGTGTGTGTGTGTGTGTGTGTGTGTGTGTGTGTGTGTGTGTGTGTGTGTGTGTGTGTTTGAGTCTCCTGCTGAATAATAATAATAATAATAATAATAATAATAATAATAATAATAATAATAATAATAATAATAATAATAATAATAATAATACATTAATTCAGCTTTTATATAAAATTTATTCCATGCAGTGTTTTCTGTTGGCATCTTAACATGTTCAAACAAACTGACAGAAATACAACAGAAATACTAAAAAGCTAGTTTGTAATACCTAAAACACTAACTTTGAAATATATAGATTATAAAAATAAAAAAAACCTGTCTGTCTGTCTGAGTGTCTTTGGGGTTTGGACTGTTGGTTGAACTAAACAAGACGTCAATGTCATGATAGAGTTCTGTGTTTCAGCTTTCAGGTACATTGTTTATCACTTTGAGGAGGTGAAAGTGATAAACCCCTCTATGCACCCTAAAGAGAGCAGCCCTGTCTCACCCCTCTATGCACCCTAAAGAGAGCAGCCCTGTCTCACCCCTCTATGCACCCTAAAGAGAGCAGCCCTGTCTCACCCCTCTATGCACCCTAAAGAGAGCAGCCCTGTCTCACCCCTCTATGCACCCTAAAGAGAGCAGCCCTGTCTCACCCCTCTATGCACCCTAAAGAGAGCAGCCCTGTCAGCCCCTGTCTCACCCCTCTATGCACCCTAAAGAGAGCAGCCCTGTCTCACCCCTCTATGCACCCTAAAGAGAGCAGCCCTGTCTCACCCCTCTATGCACCCTAAAGAGAGCAGCCCTGTCTCACCCCTCTATGCACCCTAAAGAGAGCAGACCCCTCTATGCAGCCCTGTCTCACCCCTCTATGCACCCTAAAGGGAGCACTAAGACCTCCATTTATTTTCAGTACACTCTCAATGTCTTGGTACAAAACCTTGATCATGGCTATGAGACCTGGGCTGAGGCTGAAACTCTCCAGAGTCTTCCAGAGGTAACGCTGCTCAACCCGGTCAAAAGCCTTTTCCTGGTCTAGAGAAATGAGACCAGTTTTAATGCCCAAAGAACTGGAGATGTCCAAGATATCCAGAATGAAGGACACATTGTCCAGGATGGACCTACCAGGCTCACAGTAGGTCTGGTCCTGGTGGATCACATGATCAATGACCTCCCTCAGACAGTTTTTAAAGATTAAAGGAAACCAAGGGGAGATAG
>NW_026548412.1:0-634 GCF_027596085.1 Anoplopoma fimbria | reverse complement strand
TCTCTGCCAGCTCCTCGATGTCCATGCTCTCTGACGTAGCCGCGCCAAAGTGGCCCGCGAACGTCGTCATCAAATCCCGGTTCCTGTCACACTGAGCCCGACGTTAATCATCCCAGCGGTGCCTCCAATATTTGTTGCACACTCGGACAAAAAGGGACTTCCAGGCGTAAGTTTTTTAAATAATAGTTTTACTGAAAGTACAGAAACACATTCACTTCAGCGCTGACTGCACCCTGCAAGGTGGTTTTTTCATCTCACGCAAGCATCACGTTGCTCTCTCTTTTTCACCCGAAGGACCCCAAGCTGCCCGAAGCGCCAGAATGAGCTCCACTCACTGCAACCCAACATTAACCCATTACTCACTGTAGTTGCCATGCAGGTGAACACATGCCAGGTGATGACCAACAAATCCATCAGCAAAAAAAGCAAAAATAATAAATACATCAGAATACAGAATATGGGGGTGTCATGTCCAACATTACTGTGGGCCCCACATATAGAACAAAGAGAAGCCGTGTTGAAAAACTTTACCTTTTTTTTATGAGACAGGAAGCATTCTTGACATAACCCTAACTGTAGATACAGAGGTCTGGAGACTAGAAGGACTAGGAGGTGGAGGTCTCCCAAAGTGTGA
>NW_026548411.1:0-1182 GCF_027596085.1 Anoplopoma fimbria | reverse complement strand
AGTGTAGAACAGCAAGTACATTATCTACTTTCACTGAACAAATTATCTTTGTTCCTTCTGATTGTACTTTAGTCCAGACTCAGTTCATTTTAACACAAATGTTATTTTTCTTCTTGTTGATTGTTCAGACTGAGTGACTGTAACCTCAGAGATAAGCTGTGAAGCTCTGTCCTCAGTTATCACATTGACAATGCTCTCAATTTTAACAGAAATGTGTTGAGTAATATGTTGATATTACTCAATACATTTCTGTTAAAATGGTAAAAGTGTCTCTAAAATGCTTCAATGTTCCCTAACTTTGTTCCTTTCAAGTTTAAGTTGCTTCATTGTTTCCTTTTGCAGTCAGTTCAAATAGTCAAACAGTGTCAGGTCAATGACATTTCCAAAGTCAAAATAATAAGTCAAGTCAAAAGATGTATTGCCTTCTTAATCCTACCACACTGGAGCACTTAGGTTATGAGAAATGTAGAAGCGGTTGTCTTCTCCTCAACAACAAAGTTAATCTTGGTCCAACTCCTCGGGGTAAGGAGATGATCGGGTTCAGAGGTGGCTCCCATCTCCCTTGTTAGGGAGAGTTCCATATCCAGAATGAAAGGTATCCAGGGAACCTTAAAACGCCTAACCTGTATTAAACAAGGCTATTACTATCAGGAAATAACAATCTATGTTATGGCCATAATGAATGTGTCATCAATATTCTCAAAATAATACACAGCAATTCTCACATGGAGCATGTTATCCTTTTGTAACCAATTAGGAATTATTTTTAGCTATTAAACCATGGAAAGAACTAAAGATCAGAGTTCATAGAAGAGGCCCACGGAACCTTCAAGATTTGAAGACCGTTTGTGTGGAAGAATGGGCCAAAATCACACCTGAGCAATGCATGCGACTAGTTTCTCCATACAGGAGGCGTCTTGAAGCTGTCAATACCAACAACGGCGTGTTCAATACTTTTTCCCTGTCATTCCATTTTATTACACAAAACTTAAATTTTGAATTTAATTGTTTGTTTGGTTTTCTTTGTATATATGGATTACTTGGGTTGTTACCGACATCTGGTGAACATTTCATGTCAATAGCACCTTTAGAAATATATTTACTGAGAAAAATGGTGACGTGTTCAATACTTATTTTACCCGCTGTATGTCCATGAGCAGGTATTATCTGTTTTTTCTCAAT
>NW_026548410.1:0-556 GCF_027596085.1 Anoplopoma fimbria | reverse complement strand
ATATGAATCAAATTATTATTTTATATATATAAAAGATATATATATTCTTTCTTTTTTTTTTTTTTTTTCATTTTTTTTTTTTTTTTATTTTATTTTATTTTATTTTATTTTATTTTATTTTATTTCCAATCTTGGTTTGTTGGCTAGGGTGGGCTGTGTGGGATGCCCATGCTTGCAGTCAAGGTTTATAAATATTATATTTTTCTCCTGATAGCATTTTCCCGAAAAAGAATGATTTGGTACTTTTATATGAATCAAATTATTATTTTATATATATATAAAGATATATATATTCTTTTTTCATTTTTTTTTTTTTTTTATTTTTTTTTTTATTTTATTTTATTTTATTTTATTTTATTTCCAATCTTGGTTTGTTGGCTAGGGTGGGCTGTGTGGGATGCCCATGCTTGCAGTCAAGGTTTATAAATATTATATTTTTCTCTGATAGCATTTTCCCGAAAAAAATAATGATTTGGTACTTTTATATGAATCAAATTATTATTTTATATATATATAAAGATATATATATTCTTTCTTTTTTTCATTTTTTTTTTTT
>NW_026548409.1:0-756 GCF_027596085.1 Anoplopoma fimbria | reverse complement strand
AATTTCGCTTGTGTCCATGTAATATTTTG
This sequence comes from Anoplopoma fimbria, assembly GCF_027596085.1. Taxonomy (NCBI): domain Eukaryota; kingdom Metazoa; phylum Chordata; class Actinopteri; order Perciformes; family Anoplopomatidae; genus Anoplopoma; species Anoplopoma fimbria. The sequence goes on along the minus strand of NW_026548409.1, from coordinate 727 downwards.
GGATAAAAGTGTATTTATTTTTATCACGTCACCAAATGCTTGGTATACCTGTTTTCTCCTTTTAATTCTGAATCCATACATACCTCATATGTTAAAGTGGATAATCTAATCAAAGTTGTAGTAGTTTACATATTTTGCGGCGCCTCCTAGAGGCCATTTTTCATCTGTGTGTTTGACACTCGGACTCAAATTTTTCTGTAGACCCTAAACTTCAACTTGGAAGTGAAAACCAAACTTAACACGAATTTGAAATGACTGAGCCTTATACGGCCCCACTATTTGGTGTTCTTCAGCGTTCACACTGAACTTTGTCACAAAGTGCTGAGTGAGTTTGTGACACAGTTCACAACATTTTTAGCAACTACTGATAAAACATGATGATTAGAAAAGAAAATACGTGTGAGTTTATTATATTTTAAAAGCTGATGCCTGAGGACCAGTATTGTCAGTATTTGATGAAACAGTCAGCTAAATTAAAATTAAAACTATTGGATCTTACTTCTCTCGTGCTGCAGGAAACAATGAGTAGATCGTCCAACAGATTGGTCCACTTGTGAATGATTAGCTGCAACCCAAAACATATTTAGAATATGCCTCCAGTGGGTTACTGGTTCTTGGCCAGTTTTCATGTTCCCATTAAGTTCTAATAAGATTATTTAATGTGTTTTTGACATCATTCTGCTCATTCAGACATGCTCTCCATTAAGAAAGTTATTAATGAGGACAT
>NW_026548408.1:0-1135 GCF_027596085.1 Anoplopoma fimbria | reverse complement strand
GAAAAATATCTTCCATCCATCCATCCATCCATCTTCCGTAACCGCTTATCCAGTTAAGGGTCGCGGGGGTGCTGGAGCCGATCCCAGCTGTCAATGGGCGAAGGCAAAAAATATCTTCACTTTGTTAAAATATCCTAACTTTTGAAAAATATCCTAACTTTTGAAAAATATCCTCACTTTTGAAAAATATCCTCACTTTTGAAAAATATCATCTCTTTTGAAAAATATCCTACATTTTTAAAAATTTCCTCACTTTCTAAAAATATCCTCACTGTCGAAAAATATACTCACTTTATTAAAATATCTACAATTTTGAAAAATATCCTCACTTTTAAAAAATATCCTCACTTTCAAAAAATATCCTCACTTTAGTAAAATATCTACAATTTTGAAAAATATCTTCGCTTTTGAAAAATATCCTCAATTTTGAAAAATATCCTAACTTTTGAAAAATATCCTCACTTTTGAAAAATATCTTCACTTTGTTAAAATACCTTACTTTTGAAAAATATCCTAACTTTTGAAAAATATCGTCAATTTTGAAAAATATCTTCACTTTGTTAAAATACCTTACTTTAGTAAAGTATCCTAACTTTTGAAAAATACCTTACTTTTGAAAAATATCTTCACTTTGTTAAAATACCTTACTTTTGAAAAATATCCTAACTTTTGAAAAATATCGTCAATTTTGAAAAATATCCTAAAAAATATCTTTTTGAAAAATATCCTCACTTTTGAAAAATATCGTCAATTTTGAAAAATATCCTAACAAAAATATCTTTTTGAAAAATATCCTCACTTTTGAAAAATATCCTCAACTTTTGAAAAATATCCTCACTTTTGAAAAATATCCTCACTTTTGAAAAATATCCTCACTTTTGAAAAATATCCTCACTTTTGAAAAATATCTTCCATCCATCCATCCATCCATCTTCCGTAACCGCTTATCCAGTTAAGGGTCGCGGGGGTGCTGGAGCCGATCCCAGCTGTCAATGGGCGAAGGCAAAAAATATCTTCACTTTGTTAAAATATCCTAACTTTTGAAAAATATCCTAACTTTTGAAAAATATCCTCACTTTTGAAAAATATCCTCACTTTTGAAAAATATCATCTCTTTTGAAAAATATCCTACATT
>NW_026548407.1:0-747 GCF_027596085.1 Anoplopoma fimbria | reverse complement strand
TGTGTTTTCATGAAAACATGATACTTTCATCACTTTTAGATGCATTTACAGCTTTTTTGCTCACAAAAGTTGTTTCAGCCTGAAAATACCCCAAAAGTGTATTTTCTGACAGGAAACCATACTTTACATGAGTTTCTTCAAGTAAGGGCCTCTGGACTCATAATAACAAGTTTCCTTGTGTTTTCATGAAAACATGATACTTTCATCACTTTTAGATGCATTTCCGGCTTTTTGCTCACAAAAGTCGTTTCAGCCTTAAAATACCCCAAAAGTGTATTTTCTGACAGAAACCATACTTTGCATGAGTTTCTTCAAGTAAGGGCCTCTGGACTAATATCCTCAAGTTTCCTTATGTTTTCATGAAAACAAAATACTCCTTCACTTTTAAATGCATTTCGGGTTTTTTTGCTCACAAAAGTCGTTTCAGCTGAAAAATACCCCAAGTGTATTTTCTGACAGGAAACCATACTTTACATGAGTTTCTTCAAGTAAGGGCCTCTGGACTGATATCAACAAGTTTCCTTATGTTTTCATGAAAACATGATACTTTCATCACTTTTAGATGCATTTACAGCTTTTTTGCTCACAAAAGTTGTTTCAGCCTGAAAATACCCCAAAAGTGTATTTTCTGACAGGAAACCATACTTTACATGAGTTTCTTCAAGTAAGGGCCTCTGGACTCATAATAACAAGTTTCCTTGTGATTTCATGAAAACATGATACTTTCATCACTTTTAGATGCATTTC
>NW_026548406.1:0-2358 GCF_027596085.1 Anoplopoma fimbria | reverse complement strand
TCAACCTCCTCTAGCTATGCTAGCTATAGGAGGTTGAGCCAGCTTGATCCCACGGTACCGGTACCGTGAAAAACACCGGTAATCCGGCACACCGGTATACAGGAGGATGAGCCGTCCAGATAAACATCCGTGAAAACATCATGATGTGACGTCACTGCACCCCGCGACTGTGACAAACGAAACATTAAATAAAGATAATAAAACATTAAATAAAGATAATGATCTTTAGTTTATATGTATGAACAAATGTCTCAAGAAAGTTATTGAATTTAAAAAAAATAAAATAAAATAAAAACTACCTGGCATGCAATCCGCGGTGATCGCCGGAACCTATTTCCCAGATGCGGGATTTCTGCGGGACGGCTCCTCTAGCTCCCGGACGGCTCAACCTCCTCTAGCTATGCTATCCTTCCGTTTTCAGCCCTTGTGCATGGTCATTTTCACCACGGATTCCAGCAGCATGGAGAGACAGGCTGATGGCACCACTGTTTAGCCACTTCATGCTCTCTTTTACGGACGTTTTCAGCTGGCGGTCGCGGTCATTTTTAGGCGGATGGAGCAGCATGGTTGTGTCGGTTCATTTTACCACCGTTTTAGTGTGCTAAGACCCGCTGTCACTCCCAGAGTTTACCTGACTTGGAGCACTCTGCTGCGGGTGTTTTTGACGCTGTGATGCCGGTCATTTCGCCGTTTCACTGCCTTAAAAGACAGATTCAGCCGGATTTCAGCACTAAAATCCTCCGAAGCGCCTGCTATTTTTTTGTAATCCGGCACACTGGTATACAGGAGGATGAGCCGTCCAGATAAACATCCGTGAAAACATCATGACGTGACGTCACTGCACCGCGACTGTGACAAACGCGAAACATTAAATAAAGATAATAAAACATTAAATAAAGATAATGATCTTTCGTTTATATGTATGAACAAATGTCTCAAGAAAGTTATTGAATTTAAAAAAATAAAATAAAATAAAAACTACCTGGCATGCAATCCGCGGTGATCGCCGGAACCTATTTCCCGGTCACCGGGATTCTACCGGGACGGCTCCTCTAGCTCCCGGACGGCTCAACCTCCTCTAGCTATGCTATCCTTCCGTTTTCAGCCCGCGGTCGCGGTCATTTTCACGCGGATTCAGCAGCATGGAGAGACAGGCTGATGGCACCACTGTTTAGCCACTTCATGCTCTCTTTTACGGACGTTTTCAGCTGGCGGTCGCGGTCATTTTTTAGGCGGATGGAGCAGCATGGTTGTGTCGGTTCATTTACGCCGTTTTAGTGTGCTAAAAGACCCGCTGTCACTCCCAGAGTTTACCCTGACTTGGAGCACTCTGCTGCGGGTGTTTTGACGCTGTGATGCCGGTCATTTTACGCCGTTTCACTGCCTTAAAAGACAGATTCAGCCGGATTTCAGCACTAAAATCCTCCGGAAAGCGCCTGCTATTTTTTCCTCCCTGGGCTGCTGGAGGTCATTTTACGCCGTTTTAGTGTGCTAAAAGACCGGCTGGAGGTTGAGCCGGCCGGTCCACCGGTACCGGTACCGTGAAAAACACCGGTAATCCGGCACACTGGTATACAGGAGGAATTAAATAAAGATAAGAAAACATTAAATAAAGATATTAAAACATTAAATAAAGATATTAAAACATTAAATAAAGATATTAAAACATTAAACAAAGAGAATAAAACATTAAATGAATGAAACATTAAATAAATAGAATAAAACATTAAATAAAGATATTAAAACATTAAACAAAGAGAATAAAACATTAAATGAAGATAATAAAACATTAAATAAAGAGAATGAAACATTAAATAAAGAGAATATAACATTTAATAAAGATAATGAAACATTAAATGAATAGAATAAAACATTAAATAAAGATAATAGATGATGTTTCAGCCTTAAATGGCATCAACTTAAGATCTTAAAAATAAGAACTTGAAAATGTAAATATATACATATATATATATATATATATATATATATTGTGTTTTATATGTATGAACAAATGTCTCAATAAAGTTATTGAATTAAAAAAAAATAAAAAATAAAAATTAAAAAAAAAAAAAATTAAAAATTAAAATTAAAAAATAAATAAATAAATAAAATCTACCCGGCATGCAATGCGCGGTGATCGCCGGAACCTATTTCCCGGTCACCGGGATTCTACCGGGGCGCCTCCTCTAGCTCCCAGACGGCTCAACCTCCTCTAGCTATGCTAGCTATAGGAGGTTGAGCTTAGCGATCCACCGGTACCGGTACCGTGAAAAACACCGGTAATCCGGCACACGGTATACAGGAGGATGAGCCGTCCAGATAAACATCCGTGAAAACATCATGACGTGGCGTCACTGC
>NW_026548405.1:0-776 GCF_027596085.1 Anoplopoma fimbria | reverse complement strand
ATACTATGACTATTTTGATGATTTTTTTCACTTTTTCATCTTATCGACACACTATACTATGACTCTGATGAATTTTTTCGACATACTATACTATGACTTTTTTCACTTTTTCGGCATACTATACTATGACTTTTTTATGACTTTTTTCGACACACTATACTGTGTCTTATTATCGACATACTATACTATTACAACTTACTATACAATGACATTTCGATGATTTTTTTCATCTTATCGACACACTATGACTCTTTGATGACTTTTTTCGACACACTATACTATGTCTTATTATCGACATACAATACTATTTAAACATACTATACTATGACTTTGATTTTTTTTTCACTTTTTCGACATACTATACTATGACTTTTTTCGACACACTATGCTATGTCTTATTATCGACATACTATACTATGACTTTTTTTTACATACTATACTATGACTATTTTAACTTACTATACTCACATTTTGATGATTTTTTTCACTTTTTCATCTTATCGACACACTATACTATGACTCTGATGAATTTTTTCGACATACTATACTATGACTTTTTTTCACTTTTTCGGCATACTATACTATGACTTTTTTATGACTTTTTTCGACACACTATACTGTGTCTTATTATCGACATACTATACTATTACAACTTACTATACAATGACATTTCGATGATTTTTTTCATCTTATCGACACACTATGACTCTTTGATGACTTTTTTCGACACACTATACTATGTCTTATTATCGACATACAATACTATTTAAACATAC
>NW_026548404.1:0-3095 GCF_027596085.1 Anoplopoma fimbria | reverse complement strand
GGTGTTAGGAACAAGCTAGGCAGGGTAGTGTCGGAAGGGGTTGAGATGGTGCATGTCGCCACTGACTTCACGCCACTGCACGAGATTTAGGAGCAGGAGAGAGATGTAGGGGAGGGAGGCTTTTTCTGGATCTCCTGACCCAGCGGGTGCCGATTGACATAGCACAGGCTATGGAGGCCCCGCTCACTCTCAAAGAACTTGAGGGTGCCCTCCATAGAATGAACAGGCGGGAAGGTGCCTGGCATCGATGGGCTGCCCCGGTGGAGTTTTATCTCAAGTTTTGGGATATACTTGGGCCGGTAGTGCTGGAGGTGTTGTCCGCAATACTCCGCACAGGTATGAGGGGAGGGTCTCTGGCCACCGGAGTTATCTCCCTACTGTTTAAGAAAGGGATCACACCGACCTAGGGAACTGGCGGCCACTGACCATGCTGTGTGTTGATTACAAACTCCTGGCAAAGGTCTTAGCGGATCGTCTGGGCACAGCACTTCCTCATGTCATCCATGTGGACCAGACATGCGGGGTGGCGGGGCGCTCGGTGAGATGGAACCTCCAACTCATTCGGGACGCTGTCGCTTGGGCGGAAGACAGGCACCTGCCACTTATGGTGGTTGGTCTCGACCAGGCAAAAGCTTTCGACAGGGTTCACTGGGGTTTTATGTTTAGGGTTTTGAGCAGGTTAGGCTTTAGTCAGGTTTTTGTAGGATGGTTACGTTTAATGTACACAGGGGTGGGGAGCATGGTTTCAGTCAACGGTCACCTAGGGGATGTTTTCAGGTTGCACTCAGGGGTAAGACAGGGGTGTCCCGCTTTCACCACTGCTCTACATCCTTTATACGGAGCCCTGGCGGCAGCCATTCGGGCTGACCCAGGTGTGAAAGGTTTCCTGGTACCTGGCAGCGGGGGCCTAAGGGTCAAACTGTCTCAGTATGCAGATGATACCACACTGCTGCTGTGCAGCGTACGCATGCTTGCTCCCGATCCTTGGAGATTTTCCAGAATTTCGACGGGTGACTGGCGCAAAACTGAATTGTGCCAAGTCCTCGGTGAAGTTCTTTGGGCGGTGGAAAGAAAGGACGGATGTACCAGGGGGGCTGTCGCTCTGCACGGGACCTCTGAAGGTACTAGGGGTCTAGTGCCATGACCAGCTGGACCAAGGGTAAACTTTTTGGCGGTCAGAAGAAGCTTTGAAGCTCCTGGAAGAGTAGTGCACAGCTTTCATTGGGAAGGTACTTGTTCTGAAGGTAGACGTTCTGCCATCTCTCCTGTACTTGGCATACATACCACTGCCAGCCAGCATGAGGAGGCCTCTAATCGCCCCACTGCGTGTTTATTTTCATGTGGGGAGGAAGATACGAGTGTGTGGCGAGGGCCGCATGTGGCTGGGATGAAGCAGGGGAGAGATGTGCCACACCTCTCGCTGAAACTGGACTGCATCTTTGTTTCATTTCTGTTTAGGGAGTTATCCGCTCCAGTTGCGCATCCTTCAGGGCATTTCCTACGACTCTACTTTTCCTATCAGGCCAGGAGCATGTTGGTTTGGAACAACCTGACACCCGGGTGGAGCAGCAGCCATGGCATTACCATCATGCAGCCAGGTGGCTGAGGGCCCATCCTGAGGCTTCAGAAACAGCAGTCAGGCTAAATCTGCAGTCCTCTACAGGGTGGTGAGACAGAGGGAGTGTGCAGGTCAGTGATTCTGGGATCCACGACAGGCATTTGGAGGATCCAGCCACGAGACTGGACAATGGTCTCAAAGATCTTAATTGGCTGTGCCTCCACAAGAAACTTGCCAGTACGAGCATTGATGCATCGGCATGGTTTGGCAAGATCCCTGAGTGTCCAGGAAAACTGTTCGGGGGAGGAGACCCTTAGACATGTCTGTGGGACTGTCATTTTCGCTGGATTGGTGTGGGCTAGAGCAGCGACATGGCTAGTCCAGCTAGACGTTGGTTTCATTTTAACATGGACAAGGGTGGAAAAAGGGGTGGGTACAGGAAGAAGAAATTTCATCATTTGGTTATTCATCAGCCTCGTAAAGAGGGGTTTGTGGTTGGCAAGGCAAGACCTAGTGAGCAAAAACAGGAACACTGGCATAGAGGGAGTGTTAAAACGGGTTGAACAAGATGTAAGATTTTTAGCACTGGGAGATGAAAAAGGGGCTTGCTCCGTTCACTCCACGCATTGACCTGGTATTGCAGCATCGCCAGGAACGGTGCACCCTTCGAATGACTTGTGAACAACAAAACATCAAACTCTTTAATGCAAGACACGAGGCTGTGTATGTGAGTAAAGAAAAGCCCACTCCTTAATTGTGCTCTTCCTGGAACCTCATTGTTCTCCCACTCTCAAATCACTATATCCATCAGCCGTGTCTGCTGGGGGAAATTATTTCCAGCTCTGAATCAACAGCGAGGGGGGAAGGAAGATAAATACAGCTATTCAGTTTCGCCGATTTGATTGGAGGGAAATAAATTGAAGAATGTGGGAATATTGCCCTCTCGGAAGGAAATGTGGGCGGGAGTAGTGGAATGGGTGTGGCTTGGAATTTGGAACGCGCCACGTCGACTGAGGCTCACCGCGAGAGTTTTGGCTGGGACGACTGGTGTCTCTGGCTGCTCTCACCGGGGGGCGGTACTTACTTTGGTTTCTCTTCATAACGCACAAGTCTTTCGCCTTTACTAAAGACTTCCGTGGAGAGGAACACCAATGAGTTGAACCTATTTTTGGCAGGCTTTGCCATTGTGCTTGACCTTGTAGGGCCTGTGCGGTTGTGCTAAGCAGCATCCCCCGCAATGCCCAATTGAAAGTACTGCACCATGACAAGCGACACGTGTGCCACGAGGTTGACACGGGCAGCAAACAGTTGGGGATCATCGCTTCTCGGCCTTTTGGCTAAGATCAAGTGTAGTATCTGTTCTTATCAGTTTAATATCTGATATGTCCTCTATATGAGGATAACTTATTAAGCAGATTTTTAGCACTGGGAGATGAAAAAGGGGCTTGCTCCGTTCACTCCACGCATTGACCTGGTATTGCAGCATCGCCAGGAACGGTGCACCCTTCGAATGACTTGTGAACAACAAAACATCAAA
>NW_026548403.1:0-1151 GCF_027596085.1 Anoplopoma fimbria | reverse complement strand
ATTACTCCAGTATTAGCTTCTCTGCACTGGCTCCCTGTTAAATCAAGAATAGAATTTAAAATTCTTTTACTTACCTACAAAGCTCTAACTGGTCAGGCACCGTCTTATCTTAAGGAACTTATAGTTCCATATTACCCAACTAGAGAGCTGCGCTCAATCAATGCAGGGTTACTTGTGGTTCCTAGAGTATATAAAAGTAGGATGGGAGCCAGAGCCTTCAGTTATCAGGCTCCTCTTCTGTGGAACCAGGTTCCAGTTTCAGTCCAGGGGGCAGACACACTCACCACTTTCAAGAGCAGGCTTAAGACCTTCCTTTTTGATAGCGCTTATAGTTAGGGCTGGTTCAGGTTCGCCTTGGTCTCGCAGGTTCCCAGGAGTCGGGGTTATATTTGGACTGTCATCGTGCCACCGACTGAGGCCCTGCTGACACCCACTACTACTACCACTATCATTATTAGTCACATTACTATTATTATTGCCTGTACTATTACGCTTATTGACTTGCTTCTACCCTGGAGTCTTTGTGCTTTCGCTTCGCAGGCTTCTATAAATCGTGGCTGTACCTGGACCGTGGATGTGCATCCTGCTACGGCCCTGCTGACACCGACTGCTACCACCATTATTATTATTACTAGTCACATTACTATTACTATTACCTGTACCATTAAGCATTTTAGCTTTACTTCCACCCTGAAGCCCTTTTGCTTTCTCGCTCTGCAGGTTTCCATGAATCGTTGTGGTACCTGGACCGTAGTCGTGCCTCCTGCTGTGAGCCGACTGACACCCACTGCTACTTCGATTATTATTATTAGTCACATTACTATCCCTATTTTCATGGCTATAATTCTACTGTAATAATTGCTGCTGTTATTATATGTAGTCTTATTATATGAATCATTTATGTCATATACATTGAATGTGTTGTATCTAAGAACTGTTATGCTGCTCATTCTGTACACATGACATCTATTGCATTCTGTCCATCCTGGGAGAAGGATCCCTCCTCTGTCGTTCTCCCATAGGTTTCTTCCTTTTTTCTCCCTGTTAAAGGGGTTTTTTAGGGGAGTTTTTCCTGTGCCGATGTGAGGGAAGGACAGAGGATGTCGCATGTGCACAGATTGTAAAGCCCTCTGAGGCAAATTCGTAATTTG
>NW_026548402.1:0-532 GCF_027596085.1 Anoplopoma fimbria | reverse complement strand
ACTAAGTATATGGTTTTCTGCTTTCTTAAACTGATCTTAAACTGTGCAAGCCTGCTTAAAAAAGGGTTAGTGACTGATGCTGATTCTGTTGATTCTACTGTTCTGATATTCTCTAATCAGGAAGTGTTTGATGCTCTGTTGTGTTTGATGCTCCTGTGCCTTTAATCAGGAACTGCTCTGAGAGGTGTGCTTTAGCTTCAATAGGTCAATTGTCCTCTTAACTGCTAGGGGGAGTGGCTTACACATCTCAAGGATATATATATACTCAGACCACACAAACCTTTCTCCAGTGTATTTTGACTCTGGAGGGATACTGAACTACTTGATTCTGCTAGGATAGACTAAGTATATGGTTTTCTGCTTTCTTAAAATTGATCTTAAACTCTACCCAAGGCCTGCTTAAGGGTTAGTGACTGATGCTGATTCTGTTGATTCTACTGTTCTGATATTCTCTAATCAGGAAGTGTTTGATGCTCTGTTGTGTTTGATGCTCCTGTGCCTTTAATCAGGAACTGCTGTGAGAGGTGTGCTT
>NW_026548401.1:0-3116 GCF_027596085.1 Anoplopoma fimbria | reverse complement strand
CACCGAGGAGTTCTAGTCTCGGTAAAGTTACTTTTTTAAGTGGCGCTACTCTTGTTTTTGCTGTTATAAGAGTCACTGTGCACTCACCCTTTTCGGGGATAACTCTCATGTAGGCAGCTGCGCAGTATGCACTTTCACTCGCATCACTGAAGACGTGAACCTCTTTTTTCAGGTCAGTGAACGCCTCTTGATAGCACCTTGGAATATTAATTTGTCTGATGCGAGGTAATTCTGTGCACCACTGCTGCCAAAGCTGCAACAGATCCTCAGGTAACTCAATGTCCCATGTTAAGCCCAGTTCCCACATTTTTTGGAAAAGGCATTTTACTCTGATTGTGAAAGGGGACAGAAATCCGATTGGATCAAAGATGCGAGCAGCAGCCTGCAACACGCCTCTTTTTGTGTTTGTTGAGGTTTTCAGGAACTCAATCAAACTGGTCAAATCGAAAACAAAGTCATCTTGTTCCGTTCTCCATGTTAGTCCAAGAACTTTTAACACATTATTTTTCACTTCGACTTTTCCACTTATCGTGTTTTCCATTTCTTCATCCCACAGGTCTTTCAGCTCTCCAGAGTTTGTGCTCCATTTGCACAAATTCATTCCTGCTTCTTTTAAGATGCTTTTAGCTTGCGTGGCGAGGTTGGCCGCTGACTGTACACTAGGGGCACTACAGATCAAATCATCTACATACAAACACTTATCAAGGGTAGATGTCACAGTGGGATGCATTTGCTGATATTTTTTCAAATGGTATCTAATGGTTGCTGCCAACAGAAAGGGACTAGGGGAAGCACCAAACGGGACTCTGGTCATGCGCAGAATGCTTACATTAGGTTTTTCGTTGGCTTTTGGCAAGTCATTTAACCACAAGAATCGTAATGCATCCCTGTCTTGCTCTCGAATATATATCTGTAGAAAGGCCTTTTTGATATCAGCCATAAATGCCACTTCGTGTTTTCTGAATTTTAACAGGATGCTTAGTAACTCAGGATTCAGATTTGGGCCTGTCATTAAGCAGTCATTTAGTGATTGACAACCTTCAGCATGGGACGAAGCATCAAATACAACTCTTAACTTTGTGGTCAAACGCTCTTCATTAATGACTGCTCTGTGGGGGAGATAGTACGTGGGATTATCAGTGACCACATTTTGCACGCGCTCCACTATTCCCTGACTGACGTACTCCTTAAGATAAGATAAGATAAGATAAGATAATCCTTTATTAGTCCCGCAGCGGGGAAATTTGCAGACTTACAACACCGTAGAGTAAAGTGCACACAAGAGACATAGTAGAAGAAGACAAGCTAAGAATAAAAAATAAAGAAATAAAAATAAAATAAAACAAGTATTATAAATAAGCAATAAAAAAACAGTAGAAAAAAAACAACAATAACTGAAATATTATATTTACAGACAGAGAAAAAAACAACAACTATTTTAACTATTTTTAACTTTCCTAACTACTATTGCACGGTGTAGTGTATTGCACAGGTTATTATTGTCATGTCATGTGGTCTGCTGGGAGCAGAGCTGGTTGTGCAGCCTGACAGCAGCAGGAAGGAAGGACCTGCGGTACCTCTCCTTCACACACCGGGGGTGAAGCAGCCGGTGGCTGAAGGAGCTGCACAGAGCTGCCAGGGCGTCCTGCATGGGGTAAGTTTGTTCAGTCTCTTCTTGTCAGCTGCTGAGATGCTGCTGCTCCAGCAGACCACTGCATAGATGATGATGATGACGTCACTGTACTTTTCATAAAGTGGCACATTATTTTGAAACTTTTTTACAAGCTGATCAAAACGTCTTTTGGCAACATTATAGTTGGAGGGCAGGTCATGGTCTTCATTTTTCCAAGGTAATCTCACCTCGTATCTTTCTTCTTTGAACTGGACAGTTTTTTCAAACAGCTGCAATGCCTCCTCATTACTTTTCAGTGATTCTTTTTCATTCATTATCCCGATGGATTCGATTTCCCAGAAGGAGCGCAGTGTGTGATTTATTTTCTCATCCAGTCCAACACTCACGTGCAGAGTTCCGACATCTGTAGGTTCTGTTTCAGTTGTCACATTTAGCATGGATACGGTTCCTTGTATTAACCATCCAAACTTGCTGTCCAGCGCCACCAGCGACTCTGAGAGGCGCTCCAATTTTCCTGTCACAATTTTCCAGTAGTGATCGCCACCGATGAGGACTCCAAGCTCCTGCGTCTCCATTCCGCTCACTGAAGTGTCAGCCAGCTGCAGGCCTTTTCGCTCCAGTTCTTGGCGCACTTCCTCTCCCGCTACTCTCATAATGGAAGAGCACACTCTTGGGATTTCCAACACTTCTAACTGTACACTTTGGCCATTTCTGATGTTGCTCAGTGTTAATTTTACTTTATTACAGGTGATATTTTGTGGGACACTAGAGCCAAACGTGTGTAACTTTAGAGTCTCTTCACCAACTTTGGGGAGGTTGAGCGCACTGGAGATATCTTTACGCACAAAGCTTCGCTGACTCCCTCCGTCCAGTAGACAGCGGGTGAGTTGCCTTGTAACTGGAGTTTCTATCCAGACAGTAGCGGTCTGAAGGAGAACTGATTCTCGCTTTGATTCATTGGGAGACATGGACATCACGGCATCTGCCGGTTCATTTTCTTTTCTGAATTCACGCCCATCATAGGAGCACACAGCTTGGTGATGACGTCGATTACATTTCTCACAAGAGATACCTTTAGTGCGACAATCCTTGGCAACATGTCTCGTTCCAAAACACACAAAGCATCTTCCTTGATTTTTTAACTTTTCTTTTTTCTCAGGCACAGACATTTCATGGCAGTGTTTAGACTGGTGATTATTTTTCTCGCAAAAAAAACAATATTGTCTGTCCATTTGGTTCGCCGCATAAAGGGTAGACGTTGTCATTGTGTTATGTCGTCTTGTTCGCATTTCCCATGCGCCTGGCGATTCCTTTTCACGTTCCTTACTTGTGCGCTCTTTTCCGCTTTTAGACATGTTGGCCGTGCGCTCCCGGCTGTCCACTTCTTTTTGAATGAAGCTCATCAGTTCTTCCACTTTCCAGACATCATCCTCTTCAACTTGTTTGCTGAAGTCTAATGTTATCTCTTCGGGAATGAGCTTCA
>NW_026548400.1:0-1047 GCF_027596085.1 Anoplopoma fimbria | reverse complement strand
TGTATAGGCGAAAGAGCAAAGCGTGGTGATATAGTATCTTTAAAAGGCCCTTTGGTAGGCACAATATTTGCTTACGGCCATACCACCCTGAACACGCCCGATCTCGTCTGATCTCGGAAGCTAAGCAGGGTCGGGCCTGGTCAGTACTTGGATGGGAGACCGCCTGGGAATACCAGGTGCTGTAAGCTTTTTTCACTCCTCTTTACAAAAAGCAGAGGGCGCTGCTGCTTTTTCAGTGGACACCGACAGGGTGGGAAGGAAATAGCTAGATCATGACTTGCCGGTATAGAAATGACACAAATCCAGTTAAATGATGGCTTTCATCATTCCTAAGCTCATCGATCATTTTCTTTTCAATTTTATGCTAACGTATTCTACATTTCAACAGTAAATATTAATCTTTTTACTGCACTACATTTGTGATCCTTATAGCCACTTTGTACATTCTGATTTGACATTTAAAAGCTGTGAGTGTGTCTGGCAATCTGCAGGCGCTCCCTGTATAGACGAAAGAGCAAAGCGTGGTGATATAGTATCTTTAAAAGGCCCTTTGGTAGGCACAATATTTGCTTACGGCCATACCACCCTGAACACGCCCGATCTCGTCTGATCTCGGAAGCTAAGCAGGGTCGGGCCTGGTCAGTACTTGGATGGGAGACCGCCTGGGAATACCAGGTGCTGTAAGCTTTTTTCACTCCTCTTTACAAAAAGCAGAGGGCGCTGCTGCTTTTTCAGTGGACACCGACAGGGTGGGAAGGAAATAGCTAGATCATGACTTGCCGGTATAGAAATGACACAAATCCAGTTAAATGATGGCTTTCATCATTCCTAAGCTCATCGATCATTTTCTTTTCAATTTTATGCTAACGTATTCTACATTTCAACAGTAAATATTAATCTTTTTACTGCACTACATTTGTGATCCTTATAGCCACTTTGTACATTCTGATTTGACATTTAAAAGCTGTGAGTGTGTCTGGCAATCTGCAGGCGCTCCCTGTATAGACGAAAGAGCAAAGCGTGGTGATATAGTATCTTTAAAGGCCC
>NW_026548399.1:0-525 GCF_027596085.1 Anoplopoma fimbria | reverse complement strand
AAAATTAATTAAAAAAAAAAAAAAATCTACCCGGCATGCAATGCGCGGTGATCGCCGGAACCTATTTCCCGGTCACCGGGATTCTACCGGGACGCCTCCTCTAGCTCCCAGACGGCTCAACCTCCTCTAGCTATGCTAGCTATAGGAGGTTGAGCCTCTAGCCATCCACCGGTACCGTGAAAAACACCGGTAATCCGGCACACCGGTATACAGGAGGATGAGCCGTCCAGATCAACATCCGTGAAAACATCATGACGTGACGTCACTGCACCGCGACTGTGACAAACGCGAAACATTAAATAAAGATAATAAAACATTAAATGAAGAGAATGAAACATTACAGTTTTTTACAATACAATAAACACAATTTTGATTGTTTTGTTTTGTTTAGCAAAATCCAACACACGAATAGCACAATCACAAACCCAATTAGCAAAACACCTTAGCTCCTTTGCAAAATGAACCACTCTTGTAAAAACTATACACTAACTTATCAAAACCATATTCTTTTACCATATGAAACAC
>NW_026548398.1:0-700 GCF_027596085.1 Anoplopoma fimbria | reverse complement strand
TTTTGCTGCCAAAAGACATTTCAGCCTTATAATACCCCAAAAGTGTCTTTTCTGACAGGAAACCATACTTTACATGAGTTTCTTCAAGTAAGGGCCTCTGGACTCATGATAACAAGTTTCCTTATGTTTTCATGAAAACATGATACTTTCATCACTTTTAGATGCATTTACAGCTTTTCTGCTGCACAAAAGTCGTTTCAGCCTTAAAATACCCCAAAAGTGTCTTTTCTGACAGGAAACCATACTTTACATGAGTTTCTTCAAGTAAGGGCCTCTGGACTCATAATAACAAGTTTCCTTGTGTTTTCATGAAAACATGATACTTTCATCACTTTTAGATGCATTTACAGCTTTTCTGCTGCCAAAAGACGTTTCAGCCATAAAATACCCCAAAAGTGTATTTTCTGCGACGAAACCATACTTTACATGAGTTTCTTCAAGTAAGGGCCTCTGGACTCATAATAACAAGTTTCCTTGTGATTTTATGAAAACATGATACTTTCATCACTTTTAGATGCATTTACAGCTTTTCTGCTGCCAAAAGACGTTTCAGCCTTAAAATACCCCAAAAGTGTCTTTTCTGACAGGAAACCATACTTTACATGAGTTTCTTCAAGTAAGGGCCTCTGGACTCATAATAACTAGTTTCCTTGTGTTTTCATGAAAACATGATACTTTCATCACTTTTAGATGCTGTTAC
>NW_026548397.1:0-1090 GCF_027596085.1 Anoplopoma fimbria | reverse complement strand
TTTAAAAAAAAAAAAAAATCTACCCGGCATGCAATGCGCGGTGATCGCCGGAACCTATTTCCCGGTCACCGGGATTCTACCGGGACGCCTCCTCTAGCTCCCAGACGGCTCAACCTCCTCTAGCTATGCTAGCTATAGGAGGGTTGAGCCAGCTGATCCACGGTACCGGTACCGTGAAAAACACCGGTAATCCGGCACACCGGTATACAGGAGGATGAGCCGTCCAGATCAACATCCGTGAAAACATCATGACGTGACGTCACTGCACCGCGACTGTGACAAACGCGAAACATTAAATAAAGATAATAAAACATTAAATGAAGAGAATGAAACATTAAATAAAGAGAATAAAGTGTGAAGGAGAGGTACATGAGTCCTTCCTTCCTGCTGCTGTCAGGCTGCACAACCAACTCTGCTCCCAGCAGACCACATGACCACAGGACAATAATAACATAATAACATGACAATAGAAACCTGTGCAATACATTGCACTGTGCAATAATGGTTAAAAAAGTTAAAAGTAGTTGAAATAGTTGTTGTTTTCTCTGTCTGTAAATATAGTATTTCAGTTATTGTTGTTTTTTCTACTGTTTTTTTATTGCTTATTTATAATACTTGTTTTATTTTATTTTTATTTTTCATTTTTTATTTTATTTATTTTAAAAATAAGAACTTGAAAATGTAAATATATACATATATATATATATATATAAATATATTGTGTTTTATATGTATGAACAAATGTCTCAATAAAGTTATTGAATTTAAAAATGAATAAATAAATAAATTAAAAAATTAAAAATTAATTTTTTTTTTAAATCTACCCGGCATGCAATGCGCGGTGATCGCCGGAACCTATTTCCCGGTCACCGGGATTCTACCCGGGACGCCTCCTCTAGCTCCCAGACGGCTCAACCTCCTCTAGCTATGCTAGCTATAGGAGGTTGAGCCGGCCGATCCACGGTACCGGTACCGTGAAAAACACCGGTAATCCGGCACACCGGTATACAGGAGGATGAGCCGTCCAGATCAACATCCGTGAAAACATCATGACGTGACGTCACTGCACCGCGACTGTGACAAACGAAAC
>NW_026548396.1:0-499 GCF_027596085.1 Anoplopoma fimbria | reverse complement strand
ATAATACTTGTTTTATTTTTTTTTATTTCATTTTTATTTTTATTTATTTTAAAAATAAGAACTTGAAAATGTAAATATATACATATATATATATATATATATAAATATATTGTGTTTTTATATGTATGAACAAATGTCTCAATAAAGTTATTGAATTTAAAAATGAATAAATAAATAAATTAAAAAAATTAATTTTAAATTTTTTTATTTATTTATTATTCATTTTTTAAATTCGTAACTTGGCTGAAGCATTGTGTTCATACATATAAAACCGGTCTGCTTTATTATATATTGTACATTTTCAAGTTCTTAATTTTTAATTTATTTATTTATTCATGATATAAATTCAATAACTTATTGGACATTCTTCAGACGTATAAAAACAATATATCTTAAAGATAAATACATATATTACTAAGTTTAGCTTTTATCTTATTTATTTCAACTACATAAAACTTGTAAACCAATTATTATTAGTTGCAATGTATTGCCTAGTAAC
>NW_026548395.1:0-4327 GCF_027596085.1 Anoplopoma fimbria | reverse complement strand
GTCATTCAGGGCCTCAGCACTCTAAAAAATGATTCATGAGGTTAGTGGGTAAAACTTAAAGTGAAGAACATTTTCGCCATAATAAAATTAAGTTTGTTGCATGTACATGTATTATTGAGTTGTCAACTTATTTTGATACGCTTTTCAAACTGAAAAAATAGAAATCTGTCTCAGCTTAATAATGTATGTATTTTCAACAAACAGTCTTGATTTAACCTGACAATGAATAAGTATTAAGTTGGTGAAACTTGAAAATCTGGTGACCAAGCAAGCTGAGGGACTGAGATGGCGGCGGTGACACTTGATCCTAAATCAAGCAGCATAGTACATGTCTATTCCAGACCACCACGGAGAGAAGCACATTGAGCAAAGGTACGTACAAAGTAGCCTATTTTTAATTTTAAAGCAACAGCTATCAAACCACAGCACATACTGCATAACATAGCATTGGAAATTTAATGGAGGTTTATGGGCCATTATACATTCTTAGCTAAACCTGAACATAGACCAACATTACTTTTGTTTTAACTGGAGAAGTTTGGGGAATATTCGGTATCCATGTAAAACCACACAGAGCTCAGTCTCTTCTCCACTCACACAGCGCCTGCGCGGCCAGACTAGCTAGCAACCCACAGTCCCAGCCAGACCCACTGATCTCAAAAAGAAACGGCCAGACCACGCTGCTCCGTGACCGCTCTGAGCAAGAACTGCCTGCAAATGAATCGCGCGTGCGCAGCTTACCTCCAATCACAGATGATGTATTTGTTTAAATATTCACGTATATTTTCGTCTCACACTCAAAAATCCTTCACACTCTGTCTCTGTTTTGTGAGTGACCTGGGCTTAGAGAGATTTAGTTGGTTTGCATTTTCGCTCCCGCATTACTACCAACTCAAATAAAGTGAGTGTTCTCTACAGATTGGTCAAAACTAAGTCAACTCCACTTACTATTTCTTATCTATTTGAATGTTAGGATTTACAGTGTAGCTGCTAAATGACTAGCCTACCACCTGCTTCACCCATAAAGGACTGCCGATTTGCAGTTATCCATGCCACACCGCATACAAGTTGTTCTGCCTTGCTTTCTTGTTAATAGCGTAGTCCCATGATGCATGCCGCAGAACGCTGCGATAGTCATTGAAAAGTCATTGAAAAGTTAACTACTGGTACTGACAGTCTCAGGGCGGGAACTTGTTCACACACGTTCCTTAACTTTCTTTGCACACAAGGCGGGAGGAAACACAATCTTTCATTCGCGTTATCAGAAGTCACAATGGTGTCCGATGGTGTTGCGGGCAGAACGTGGACATAAGTCACAAATAAGAGGACCCCACACACAAGAAAACAGGTTACTGTATATACCTTGTGGAATTGGTTGTGTTTTGAGTATAAACGTCGTGCTGTTTCGGTGTTGTATGCGGGCAGAATTGGTTCTGTTATAGAATCCGTTGGATCCGTTAGGCTATAAACTTAGCACACTCTTGACTAGAGTAAATCAAGGTATTTTGAAGAAAATCCATATCATGAAATCAGGCTACAGTAGTCTTTCATCAATTATGGTGTTAATGAGGTTGTCTGGCCGTATGTAAACGTAGTGTGCAATTGTTTTGTGACGTGTGTTGAGTTGCATGAGTAAGCAAGCTAGCTTAGCTAAACATTTGAATAGGGGTGTTATCGCAATGAACTCACAGGTGAACAAGGTGCAGTGAGTAAAAATGGGGTTAAATAATTGGGTTTGCAAAACATGCAAATTCGAAACCGCAAGGAAAACGGCTCTTTTAAAACATTATAGATTAAGGCATGGTCATGAAGGACACTTTCCTTGCCTCCATTGGGAGTGCTATTGCACGTTTAAAACATGGGGCAGCCTGCAAACCCATCTCTCAAGAAGCCATTCAAGCCGTTCATCAGTGCGTCAGGCAGATATCTTGTCTTTTAAATGCCCATGTTGCCCTTTAAGCACCATCTCCACAGAAAGACAGTACTTTGAGCATATTGGCCGTCATTTAAAAAAACAAGAGACTGTCGATTGTGTTTTTGAGAATTGCCATTTCAAAAGTAACATCTATGGAACGTTTGCTTCTCACAGGAGCCGGAAACACACTCCTCATTCTCTGGACGATTTCAAGCCTGAACTTGTACAGAGGTATGTGAACCCTTTAAATGTAGGAGATGATCCTGTTGAGGAAGATCATGAAGGGGGGTGTGATTGTCCTGAAGAAATAGATCTGCCTAACTTAATTGAGAAATATTTATCTGAGTTGCTGCTGAAGTTGGAAAGCATATACATGGTTCCACAAAGGTGTATCGATGAATTAGTGGAAGAGATGCACTTCATATCTTCATCAGCAGCAGGCCCTGTTCTAAAAGACATTTTAAAGTCTTGTCTTGAGAAACACAATTGTGAACTTAGTGATGTAATTATATCAGAGATTGTGGCAGGCCTTTGTGAGCGCAACTCAGTGTCAGTAGCCACAAGGAGTGGTGGCCCACTTTCAACAACCTACAAGAGACACAAAAATTTCAAGAGGCATTTTTCTATGGTGGAACCAGTAGAATATTATCACAATGCCAGAGACGGAAGTACACTCAAAAAAATGAAATCTTGCTATTGTTGAGTTAAAATAATCCTCTTTCATCAGATTTACTTAACTAGTGTGTGTTTCTAAATTTAATTGAGTTAGTTGTGGTTTTTGAACGAAATAATGTGTTTTGGCAGGTTTACTCAACAGCTTTTCATTGGGCCAACACAACATTCTTGAATAAAACGCATTAGATAGTTTGTTTAATGAAGATTGTCACTTTTTGATGCCGTACCTCCACGTGGTGCTCATCCATTTTCTCACTTGCCGCAGAAGGAACGTGGCCATGAAGTCTACTTAATGTAAGTATTGTGCTCTCTACAATTTTGTTGTTTTTAGTTATAAATTGTGCTGCTAAAGCTCTCAAAACACACATATAGTCAATATAAAAGCAGCAAAGTGTTTTAGAATCGTCATCTCAGATTATATCAGTAAATCTACTAACTGAGTAGAGATGTGTGTTGAGGCATGTGTGTTTTGCAGAGCCCATGTTCATTTCGGTCAGGTCTCACTGGGTTGTGTGTAGGCCTGTCGCGATAAGCAATAAATCAATTAATCGCGCGATAAATTAAAATGAGCGATAATTTTTTGCTGGCCGCGATAATTTCCATAGGATATATATATATTTTTTTATATCATTGCTTTATTGGCCTAATCTGAGAAGAAATCTATGCCATAAATATAAATATTATAGGCCTTTATTACACGGGTCTTCTCAATACCGTGGAACGCTCCGTTCACTTGCATGATAGTAGTCCGGTAACTTGTCAACCCCAGAGTCTTTGGTAGCTTAGCGACGTCTTTGGCGGACTATTTCTCTGCTGATCAACAGTACGAATGCTGCTAACGAATAAATTGTAAAAAGACACACCATGTGTAGTTATTTTTTCGTTTTGGCAAGTAGCCGTGTAATAAGCGGGATAATGTATAGAATGTCGCCGGCCCTGTCGGGGCTTATTTTCCCGATAATGACCGGCGTTCTATACATTATATATATTTATAGATATATTCAGCAGAGTAGGCCTAAGTAACAAATGTCGGGTTGAAATCGGGCTCGGGCTCATAATCACAGAGCACAAGGAGTAAACCCCCTCAGTCACTTGTTGCATGGTCTGTGGGAGGCGCGAGCCCTGGCGTTACACGCGCAGTGAGAGCCCCGTGAGAAGTTGGCCCAAAAATACATGTGCATTTGTGCAACAAGCACCAGCTCAGAGAGAATGTTTAGCACAGCTGGCAACATTGCTACTCCTGAGAGATCCTGCCTTAAGCCACACAAAGTCAACATGTTGGTATTTCTTGCTCGGAATCTGCAAGACTAAAGTTGCTACAGATTTGCCTATGACCTGTTGAGGCATCTGCTTTCTGTCATGTTTTTTGTTGTTCGTTTGCACAAAGGTCCTAACTGACAGTTTTGCCTGTATGTCTGAGCCTAATATTTATTATTTTTTGAAGTGCAATCTTGTTTACATCCTTTTTATTTAGTGTTTCAATTTTATTTATTGTTTTTGGTTGTGTTTGGTTTTTATTCAAGAGAAATTTTTGTTAAAATAGATTTTATTTATTGTTTTTGGTTGTTTTGTTAATTTATTCTGGATATTTTAAATGTTTTCCAGACTTCCAGTTCCAGTGTTCTCTAAAAATAAATGTTTATTGTTCTTCGAAAGGGTGTACGTGCATTATTATGCCATTATGTTCTTGGAGAATGCGTTTGACGCTGACGCCAGCTGCTAACAGCCGGAAAAAAA
>NW_026548394.1:0-699 GCF_027596085.1 Anoplopoma fimbria | reverse complement strand
GACCGCCGGCTGAAAACGTCCGTAAAAGAGAGCATGGAGTGTGTAAACAGTGGTGCCATCAGCCTGCCTCTCCATGCTGCTCCATCCGCGAGAAAATGACCGCGACCGCCGGCTGAAAACGTCCGTAAAAGAGAGCATGGAGTGTGGAAACAGTGGTGCCATCAGCCTGTCTCTCCATGCTGCTCCATCCGCGAGAAAATGACCGCGACCGCACGCTGAAAACGTCCGTAAAGAGAGAGCATGAAGTGGGGAAACAGTGGTGCCAGTCAGCCTGCCTCTCCATGCTGCTCCATCCGCGAGAAAATGACCGCGACCGCCGGCTGAAAACGTCCGTAAAAGAGAGCATGGAGTGGGGAAACAGTGGTGCCAGTCAGCCTGTCTCTCCATGCTGCTCCATCCGCGAGAAAATGACCGCGACCGCCGGCTGAAAACGTCCGTAAAGAGAGAGCATGGAGTGGGGAAACAGTGGTGCCATCAGCCTGCCTCTCCATGCTGCTCCATCCGCGAGAAAATGACCGCGACCGCCGGCTGAAAACGTCCGTAAAAGAGTGCATGAAGCGGCTAAACAGTGGTGCTATCACCGCATGCTGCTCCATCCGCGTGGAAATGTTCAAAGTGTTTTAATACGGACAGCGGGTGGTGATTCGCAGGCGTCCATCGTTCTTTGTGCCACCTTGCCCGGTTTAAATCGTGTGACAG
>NW_026548393.1:0-823 GCF_027596085.1 Anoplopoma fimbria | reverse complement strand
AACATTATCCTAATTTTTAGTGACTATCCTGCAGGAATGTGTTTTGAGAGCTGTAAAGTGATAAATAGCAGCTTTTGGCAGAATGTGTGGCGTTACCCACAGTTTTAGCTGAAAATGACCTGAAATTGCAAGTAATGCTGTTTAGAGCCAGTTTCTTGATGGAAACCATTACATTATCCACATTTCAGTGACTATCCTGCAGAAATATGTTTTGGTAGCTGTAAAGTGGCAAATAGTAGCCTTTTGCATTGTTAACTTTAGTTTTTCCTGAAAATGACCTGAAATTGCAAATACTGCTGTTTAGAACCAGTTTATTGATGGAAACTATGTAAAATATGTTACATTGAACATTGTTAACTTTAGTTTTTCCTGAAAATGACCTGAAATTGCAAATACTGCTGTTTAGAGCCAGTTTATTGATGGAAACTATGTAAAATATGTTACATTGAACATTATCCTAATGTTTAGTGACTATCCTGCAGGAATGTGTTTTGGGAGCTGTAAAGTGATAAATAGCAGCTTTTGGCAGAATGTGTGGCGTTACCCACAGTTTTAGCTGAAAATGACCTGAAATTGCAAGTAATGCTGTTTAGAGCCAGTTTATTGATGGAAACCATGTAAACTATGTATTCTTTCACATTATCCTAATTTTTAGTGACTATCCTGCAGGAATGTGTTTTGAGAGCTGTAAAGTGATAAATAGCAGCTTTTGGCAGAATGTGTGGCGTTACCCACAGTTTTAGCTGAAAATGACCTGAAATTGCAAGTAATGCTGTTTAGAGCCAGTTTCTTGATGGAAACCATTACATTATCCACATTTCAG
>NW_026548392.1:0-509 GCF_027596085.1 Anoplopoma fimbria | reverse complement strand
GGAGTGGTTCATGGGAACAGTGCCGGGGTGAGTTCAATCAACACGGCTGTAACATGGTGCTAATCAGGCTGAATGTATTTAAGCAGTAGCAGGCGGGAGTTCGAGATAGACAGTCACAGACGAGGAACGGACTGAGACAGAGCGAAGCCATCAGAGAGGTGGCGACGGAACGAGACCGGAAGCCATCAGAGAGGTGACGTTACGGGAACGCTGGACCGAGTGCGCCCGAGAAGCCGGGCAGCGAACCGGAGCGCACGACGGTTCGCATTGTGTGGTGTATATTGGATAAAATAAATATACCTTTGTTAAAAACCTACCCACTGAAGCCGTGTCTGTGTTGGGAAACCTACGGTAGTCGAGAGTCGGCTACACCATGTAAACTATGTATTCTTTCAAATTATCCTAATTTTTAGTCACTATCCTGCAGGAATGTGTTTTGAGAGCTGTAAAGTGATAAATAGCAGCTTTTGGCAGAATGTGTGGCGTTACCCACAGTTTTAGCTGAAAAT
>NW_026548391.1:0-7644 GCF_027596085.1 Anoplopoma fimbria | reverse complement strand
TGTTCTGAAGGTTTGCATATGTTCATATTGTTGTCTCTTTAATTGCATATAAGGGCAATTGTAGTTCATACTTGCAGGGATTAAACGTTCATTTTATCTGTTGTGTAAAATCATACTGTACTAATTGATTTATGTTAATGGGTATTGTATTACTCATTTCTTTGTTTGCCCTTTTATTATGTCAGTTTGGTGTGTATTTGTTTGTAATGAGACCTATCTGCGCGGAGTGATTTAGTCCACTGGTGATACGGTCACTCGCGCAGTCAATTAATCAGTCTCGCGTAGTCGGCCACTAGCGAAGGGTTTTCGTGTTGCAGCCGGCAGTTGGAGACAGCACGGTGCGGACGTGGAGTCGAGAACTATTGGTGAAGTCGCGAGTTGGAATATTCGTGTGTTTCGTGCTGTCGGCAGCACGGTGTGTCGGCAGACAGAGGTGCGTTTGCCGTCCGTTCGCCAGCTGGCGTTTCTCGTGAGGAGTGCTGTCCAGGAGCGCGCGCTCGCGGCCTGGTCGCCGGATGGGAGCCAGGAAGAGGCTGGTCTCCCTCGATCCAGACGAGGTTCGTGAGGCGGGTTCGGGCCCCCTACCAGGCAGCACCGCCGATCTTCACCCCAACTACAAGGGAGGTGTCCCCCCTCTCCAACGCCCCCTTTGTATCCGGCAGTTTCAACTCACCCCCTTCCCCCTCCCCACTCCAAGTGCACCAACGACCCAGCGGCGCCGCACTACGAACGCGAGGACATTCGTTAGGCCCACCGAGGGGCCTCAGGTCGGACTGTCTGCGTGTGTGCGGGCTGTGTGATTGGGTTAAAGGGAGGGTACAGCATTGGGGAGGTAGAGTGTGAGTGTGTATTGAAGTGTTTATATGGCAATGTGTTTAATGTGTATCTCTAGGGCAGTTTATTGTCTGTATTAAATTGTTAAACGTAGCTTTGGTCTCCTCTCACTCTTAACTAAATACGTACACAGGTTTATAATATTATTTGGTTATAGATTCCTTGAGTCAGATTACATCCCTTTGGTAATTATACAGTCCTTTATAGGCTCCGGTACTTTCTTCAGTACATTTAATGGTCCTTCGAGCCGGATGGTTGTATGTAATCAGGCATAATGTCTCAAAAGAGTGAGGGAGACGACGTAAGCCCCACCCTAGATGTAGGCCCCGCCCCTACCCCCTCCCTAGAATCACTTACACAACGTTCTGTTAGAGAACGCAGGCCACCCGCGAAACTACATGACTATCACCTGGGCACGCCAGAGATTGATAGCCCCACTAGTGTGGATGACAACCAACCCCAGGCAGTAGAGGGCGCTACTGCCACGCCAGAGTCAGAGTTGGTCACGCGACCTAGTTTACACCCCCCTTCCCCGCTACTAAAAGCCTCAGAAGAGACAGTGAAAGTAGTGAGCCCGCGGCTGATAGCAGCCAAGCCGCCGCTATCAGAAACCTACAGCCAAGGCGAGTCGGAGGATAAGGAAGATGATGAAGAGGAGGAGGAGGATCTATCTGGAGATGCCTGCTCACAGACTGGGAAGGCGATCATTCCGCCTGAAGTTGAGGTCCCACTGAACAGGACCGACACCCAGGCCTTCCAACCGGGTGAGTTCTTCATCGACCCCCCTCTCCAAGGCAGGCCCCGTGACCGGAGGTCTCGTCTATCCCGTAGCCGGCGGGGCAGCGTCCACGGCAGCCGGACAGGTAGTCAGCGTAGCGGCTACTCAGAACGATTGAGCGTTGGGAGTGCACTCTCCGAGAGGCTAATCCAGCAGTTGGTTGATAGCCAGGAGCACCAGCGCCAGGACGCTCTCGCCAGAGAAGAGCACCAGCGCCAGGACGCTCTCGCCAGAGAGGAGCACCAGCGCCAGGACGCTCTCGCCAGAGAAGAGCGTCGGGAGCGTCAAGCCCAGGCTACCGCAGAGGCACTACAACGGGCGGCCACACAGAACCTAGAACTCGCTAAGCTAGCTCTCTCTCGCCAACTAGAGTGCACTATCACCGACCGGATATCACGAACACCCACCAATGCTAGCCCCCCTAATCCAAGCAGGAGGGATGGAGAGGCGCCTCAAGTTCTGAGCCCGAGACCCCAAAGTACACCTGTGGATGAGGAACTAGAGCTCAATGAACGCCTGGACTCCCTGCTGGACCGTCACCGGCAAAGCCCACACCCCCTCCCTCTCTCCTCACCATCGAAAACAGTACGCCATTACACGGGACCTTACGACCCACTCCCTAACCACCCGCCTGGTTCCATTGTTCCCTTCTTCACCGAAGACAGCAGGGAGAACTATCGGGAGATGCGACTGAGCCTGGACTACCTGTTAGGAGAACCGCAGGCATACCACAGTGAACAACAGAAGTGGCTCACACTCCATCTCCACTGCAAGCTACCGATAGCTAAGAGGTTGTGCTTCTCCCATGCCCAGTCCCCCACCCCCTACACTGATAGCATCGCGGAACTGGATCGCCGCTGGGGATGTCCATGGGACCACATCCTCGACGAGGTTGAAGCCCTCGGGGAGATGCCAGATATCAGAAGCGATGCAGCTCTCGATGACTACACCCTCCGCATCCGTTCCCTGGTTACGATGCTGAAACTACAGGGACCGACTGGAACCAGAGAGCTGAACACAGGCTCCACGGTAGAGCGCTTCATAAGGAAGCTACCCAGACACAGAGAGGAGAGATTCCGGCGGCGTCACGACCAGCTGTATCCCGACCAGCCGGCGGCCAGCCTAGAGGAGCTGTCCGAGTTCCTAAGAGGGGAGGTGAAGCACATCCGCCTCCCAAAGAAAGCTGAGTCGAAGTGTGGCAGCCATGAACGGTCCGATCGATCCTCCCGGAGGAGGGAAGGATCCGTTCGGGTGATGACGACCATCTCAGAAGAGAAGGCTGCCCCCCATGGTCAACGGGGCGGCCCTAAGAATGGTGAGAAGAAGGGCGATAGGAGACCTCCACCGCCTTGCCCATATTGCACGGAGCCACACTGGCTCGAACGCTGTCCTGAGTTCGAGAAGAAGAACACCGAAGAGAGGAAGCAGTGGATCAAGGACAACAAACGGTGTTGGAGGTGCGCCCGCGAGCACATGGCCAAGCAATGCACCCTAAAGAGGCCCTGTCGCATTAAGGAGTGCGGCAGGACGCACCTCACAGTCCTCCATGATCTCAATGACAGAAGGGATAAACCAGAGACCAGGGAGACCACCCAGGACCCATCCGCTGAGACAGAGGAGGGTCGCACCTACTACGTAGGCCCAGTGCGTGGTTACAACTCCCGGGTGCTACTCAAGATGGTGCCGGTCGTCCTACGCCATGATGGTAAAGAGATGTCGACCTACGCAATCATTGACGACGGCGCAGAACGCACCCTCCTGCTGAAGGAAGCAGCCAACGCCCTGGGACTCAAGGGTCGACCCCACCAGATGAACATCCTCACCATCATGCCAGAGCCCACCAAGGTCGCAGGTGAGATAGTGTCCCTGGAGATCATGGCGCGGGGACGACCAGGAGAGGTGCATCCTCTGTGTGACGTGTTCACGGCAGCCGATTTGAGCCTTTCTAAGTACGGATACCCGATAAAGGCCCTCAAGGCTAAGTACCCCCATCTGTCTGAGTTGGAGCTTGACCAAGAAGAGGAAGTGGTGCCGACCATCCTGCTTGGGTCGGACCACGCCAGGCTCACCCTCCCAAGACGCATCCTGCCGGGCCCGAGAGGCTGTCCCGTTGCCCTAGATACTCCACTGGGCTGGACCCTCCAAGGCCCCATCAACCTGAAGAGTACTAAGCCCAGCCAGACCCGAACCCACTACCTCGGAGCCGAGGCCGAGGATGGGATACTTATGGAGAACGTCCGTAAGCTATGGCAACTGGACGTCACCCCATTTCAGACCGGGAAACAGTACATGCGCTCTAAGGAAGATCAAATGGCCATGGCACTTCTAAAGGAGAAGACCCGCAGAGTGGAGACGCGTGGTTTCCTACGTTATGCCACACCACTACTGCGAAAGGAACCTATGCCAACCTTCCGCGTGTCACGTGAAGTAGCCATGCCCTGCCTGCGAAGCACGGAGAAGAGACTGGGTAGGGACCCGGAGACTGCAGCTGCTTACGCTGAAGAGATGACAAAGCTAGTCGAGTCAGGGCTTGTCCGGAAATTGGAACCCCGGAGGAGGAAGCTAGCGCCGAGTCATGGTACCTCCCACACCATAATGTGAAGCACAATGGAAAGAATCGGGTCGTATTCAACTGCAGCTTCCAAGTCCGCGAGCAGAACCTGAACAAGCACCTTCTTCCAGGCCCGACTCTGACCCCCTCCTTACTCGGAGTCATGGTGCGCTTTCGCCGGCAGCAGACTGCAATCAGCGGAGATATACGCCGCATGTTCCACCAGGTCCTGCTGTTGGACGAGGACAAGCCCCTTATGAGATTCGTGTGGCGTGAGAACCCCAGCGACCCCCCCTCTACCTACCAGTGGGAGGTGCTCCCGTTTGGCACCACCTGCAGCCCGTGCTGCGCAACCTACGCCATGCAGGCCCATGTGATGGAAGGAACCGTACCCGAGGGGGTAGCTGATGTAGTCCTGCACAGTTTCTATGTGGATAACTGCCTCCACAGCACTGAGACGCCGGAGGAGGCACGTCGCTTGGTTCGCGACCTGCGTTCCCACCTGGCTACTGCTGGCTTCGACGTCCGCCAGTGGGCAAGCAATGACCCTGAGGTCTTGAGGGACCTCCCAGCCGAGGCAAAGTCCGACAGCAGCGAAACCTGGGTCACTCAGTCGAGTGACGACGCGCATGAAATGACGCTGGGCCTCCTCTGGAGTTTCAAAACGGACAGACTGTGTTACCGGTACAAGGAGATAGAGCCCCGCAAATACGTCACAATGCGGGCGATCTACCGGACACTAGCCAGACAGTACGACCCCCTGGGATATATCAATCCATACACAACCCGCGCCAAGGTGCTCGTAAGGGAGTTGTGGACCGAAAAGAGGGGTGGGACGACCCCCTCCCGGAGTCACTCGAGACTAGGTGGTCCGAGTGGGAAGAGGAGCTCCCCACTCTCCAAGAGATCGATCTCCCCAGGAGCTACTTCCCTCCTGGTGTGAGTTGGACACACAGCCGAGTCTCACTACATGTCTTCTGCGACGCATCCGAGCTGGCCTACGGTGCAGTGGCATACCTGCGTGCCGTAGAGCCCGACGGCACTATCCATGTGTCCTATGCCCTCGCTAGAAGCAGAGTCGCACCGAAGAAGCTACAGTCGATACCCCGTCTTGAGCTCTGCGCCGCAGTCAGTGGAGCCCAGATGGGCCACCTGCTACAGGAGGAGCTACGGCTGGAGCAGCACGATGTGTCGATGTGGTCTGACTCGACCACAGTCCTACAGTGGATCCAATCGACCTCATGCAAGTACAAAGTCTTTGTGGGAACTCGGATCACAGAGATCCAGGACCTTGTTGGGCCTGCCTGCTGGCGGTATGTGGCGACGGATGTCAACCCAGCTGACATTATCACCAGGGGCGCGACCCTTAAGCAGCTGGCTCTTCCCAATCTCTACCACCAGGGACCCGAGTATCTCACCAAGCCCGAGTCGCAGTGGCCCTGTCCTCCTGAACCAAAGCCCACGGAGGTGGGGGCGGAACTCAGAAAGTCCATCTTCTGTCGCCTCACGGGCCTCCAAGACCCAGCAGTTACTGACGGGCCAGTCGTTGAGGACTGCAAAACAATTGAGGAGCTCCAAGAGCAGACATTCTGCCATCAGAGTTCCCACAAGGAAGATAAGACTCCCCTTACTGCGGGTGACTACGCTGCCGCAGAGGTTATGGTGCTGCAAAGGGTGCAGCGAGAGGTCTTTCCCACAGAGATGGCATGTCTGGAGCGGAAGGTGGAGCTATCCAATGACAGCCGGTTGAGACAGCTGGCCCCTGAATTGGACGACAAAGGCATTCTACGGGTCGGAGGTCGTCTGAGAAGGGCCCAGGGTCTAACCGAGGATACTAAGCACCCCATCTTGCTGCCACAAAAACACGCAGTGACTGACCTGGTCATCCGTCAGCATGACACCAGATTGCATCACCCTGGATCGGAGAGACTCTTCGCTGAACTGAGAAGGCGGTACTGGATACTCCGTGGCCGGGAGGCGGTGCGCCGCTACCAGAGCAGGTGCACAGAGTGCCGCAAGTTAAGAGCCAGGCCAGTCATACCGATGATGTCTGACCTCCCGGCAGACCGTCTCCAGATCAACAAGGCGCCCTTCCATCATACTGGGATGGATTGCTTTGGGCCCTTCTCTGTCCGGGCCGAGGTCGGACGAACAACAGCCAAGCGATGGGGCATCGTCTTTAAATGCCTAACCTCAAACGCCATCCATCTAGAGGTGTTGGCAGACCTGTCAGCAGCCAGCTTCCTCATGTCCTTCCGTCGTTTCACCGGGAGGAGAGGGCGTCCCGGTGTCCTCCTCTCCGACAATGGGACCAACTTCCACGGTGGGGAAGCTGAGCTGAAGAAGAACTACAGAGACATGACAGAGGAGTTGAAGAAAGAACTAGCCCCCCTCCAAGTCGACTTCCAGTACAACCCACCTAGCGCCCCTCATTTCGGAGGAGTGTGGGAGAGGGAAGTCAGGTCAGTGAAAGCGGCTCTCAACTTCGCCCTTGGAGGACAGGTCCCCAAAGCAGAGGTCTTCGCCACAGTGTTGGTTGAAGTGGAGGCCATCCTCAACTCTAAGCCGTTGGGATACACGAGTAGCGACCTGGCTGACCTCGATCCCATCACGCCCAACTCTCTCCTCATGGGGCGGCCAGACACAGCTCTCCCACTCGCCGCCTATGCCTCAACTGATGACGTCAGTGATCGTACCTGGAAGTACAGTCAGGCTGTAGCTGACCAGTTCTGGAGGAGGTACACTTCAGAATATCTTCCCAATATGCAAGGCCGTCGCAAGTGGCACAGAGAGCGCAGTAACTTGGAAGTTGGCACTCCCGTCATGCTTGTAGATCCGGCGTTACCCAGAGCGCATTGGCTCCTGGGGCGGGTGAAGACTGTCGTCAAAGGGAAGGATGGAAGGGTCCGCTCGGCGATGGTGGACACAGGCCGAAGAACCTACCATCGACCCGTGGCTCGTCTTATCGAGCTCCCCCCACACCCTGACCTGAGCCCCCTGATTAGTTTGTGTAGCAACCTTAATTTTAATATTACTGATTTCCTTCCTGTAAATCAGGGGGCGGCTGTTCTGAAGGTTTGCATATGTTCATATTGTTGTCTCTTTAATTGCATATAAGGGCAATTGTAGTTCATACTTGCAGGGATTAAACGTTCATTTTATCTGTTGTGTAAAATCATACTGTACTAATTGATTTATGTTAATGGGTATTGTATTACTCATTTCTTTGTTTGCCCTTTTATTATGTCAGTTTGGTGTGTATTTGTTTGTAATGAGACCTATCTGCGCGGAGTGATTTAGTCCACTGGTGATACGGTCACTCGCGCAGTCAATTAATCAGTCTCGCGTAGTCGGCCACTAGCGAAGGGTTTTCGTGTTGCAGCCGGCAGTTGGAGACAGCACGGTGCGGACGTGGAGTCGAGAACTATTGGTGAAGTCGCGAGTTGGAATATTCGTGTGTTTCGTGCTGTCGGCAGCACGG
>NW_026548390.1:0-1900 GCF_027596085.1 Anoplopoma fimbria | reverse complement strand
TCCAGTGTATTTTGTCATGGAAGTGCGAGACTAGTGTGTCAAGCTCCTCCAGGAACTCACCAAGAGGGCCTGGTGGAGCCAAAAGTGGGCCAAAAGTGTCATGCTCGGCGACTTCAACATCCAGACTGATAAGTTAGAACCTCTGCTTTCCTTCCTCTCCTCCTTTGACCTCTATCGCTCTCCCTCTCCTCCTACCCACAAGGCCGGCAACCAGCTGGATCTTATCTTCACTAGACACTGTTCTACTGCTAACCTCTCTGTCACTCCCCCTCCAGCACTCGGACCACTACTTCATGTCCTACTCCCTCTCCCTCTCCTCTCCCCCCTTACTTCCTCCACCTACCCACATGGTTTCTACCCGTAGTCACCTCCACTCCCTCTCCCCCGCTGATCTTTCCTCTTCCGTTACCTCTGCCCTCCCTGACCCTGAATCCTTCTCTCTCCTATCCCCCGATACTGCTACTGATCTTCGCCTCTCCACCCTTTCCTCCTCTTTGGACAACCTCTGTCCCTTCACCTCCAGGCCTGCACGGCCAACTCCCCTTGCCCCGTGGCTGTCGGACTCAGTGCGTACTGATAGACGGAGCGTAAATGGAGAACAGGCAAACTCCCGGAGGACCTTCTTAACTTCCAATCTCTCCTTTCCACTTTTTCCTCCTCTCTAGCTACTGCTAAAGCGGCTTTTTTCCGCTCGAAAATCCTAACCTCTGCTTCCAACCCTAAAAACTCTTTGAAACTTTCTCCTCACTCCTCCAACCCCCACCCCCTCCTCCTACTTCCTCCTTCTCCCTGATGATTTCGCCAACTTCTTTGACAAGAAGGTAAACGATATCAGATCCTCCTTCTCTCAGCCCCCCTCCCTGTCCACCCTCTCCCTCTCTACCCTCTACAGCTCTTCCCCCTCAGCTCCCCCTTCCCTCTCCACACCCAATCCTACCCCATTTTGCTCCCCTCTCCCCTAACGAGGTCCTCGACCTTGTTACATCTAACCGCCCCACCACGTGCTCCCTTGACCCGATCCCCTCCCCTCTTCTTCAGTCTATTGCCACTGAACTCCTTCCTTTCCTCACCCACCTCATCAACACATCTCTCGTCTCGGGATGCTTTCCCTCGGCTTTCAAGACTGCCAGAGTCACCCCCCTTCTGAAAAAACCATCACTTGACCCCTCTGATGTCAAGAACTTCAGACCGGTTTCTCTTCTACCCTTTCTATCCAAAACACTTGAACGCGCTGTCTCTAAACAACTGTCTTCCTACCTCCACCAGAACAACCTCTGCACTATACTTTTGCTCTGGCTTATGCTTTAAGATGCTTGTTTAAGAAAGGAGATGCACTTATGACTTCTGGTGACTAGTAGTTCTCTTGAATACCTATGTTGAATACACTTCCTGTAAGTCGCTTTGGATAAAAGCGTCTGCTAAATGACTGTAATGTAATGTAATGTAATGGTTTCGTCGCAGAAAATACACTTTTGGGGTATTTTCAGGCTGAAACAACTTTTGATTTCATGAAAACATGATACTTTCATATCTTTTAGATGCATTTCCGCCTTTTTGGCTCACAAAAGTCGTTTCAGCCTGAAAATACCCCAGAAGTGTCTTTTCTGACAGGAAACCATAGTTCACGTGAGTTTCTTCAAGTAAGGGCCTCTCAACTAGTTTCCTTGTGATTTCATGAAAACATGATACTTTCATCACTTTTAGATGCATTTACAGCTTTTTTCCTCATAAAAGTTGTTTCAGCCTGAAAATACCCCAAAAGTGTATTTTCTGCGACGAAACCATACTTTACATGAGTTTCTTCAAGTAAGGGCCTCTGGACTCATAATAACAAGTTTCCTTGTGATTTCATGAAAACATGATACTTTCATCACTTTTAGATGCATTTAAAGCTTTTCTG
>NW_026548389.1:0-810 GCF_027596085.1 Anoplopoma fimbria | reverse complement strand
CAAAAGTCGTTTCAGCCTGAAAATACCCCAAAAGTGTCTTTTCTGACAGGAAACCATACTTTACATGAGTTTCTTCAAGTAAGGGCCTCTGGACTCATAATAACAAGTTTCCTTGTGATTTCATGAAAACATGATACTTTCATCACTTTTAGATGCATTTCCAGCTTTTTTGCTCACAAAAGTCGTTTCAGCCTGAAAATACCCCAAAAGTGTCTTTTCTGACAGGAAACCATACTTTACATGAGTTTCTTCAAGTAAGGGCCTCTGGACTCATAATAACAAGTTTCCTTGTGATTTCATGAAAACATGATACTTTCATCACTTTTAGATGCATTTACAGCTTTTTTGCTCACATAAGTCGTTTCAGCCTGAAAATACCCCAAAAGTGTATTTTCTGACAGCGAAACCATACTTTACATGAGTTTCTTCAAGTAAGGGCCTCTGGACTCATAATAACAAGTTTCCTTGTGTTTTCATGAAAACATGATACTTTCATCACTTTTAGATGCATTTACAGCTTTTCTGCTGACAAAAGACGTTTCAGCCTGAAAATACCCCAAAAGTGTCTTTTCTGACAGGAAACCATACTTTACATGAGTTTTTTCAAGTAAGGGCCTCTGGACTAATATCAACTAGTTTCCTTGTGATTTCATGAAAACATGATACTTTCATCACTTTTAGATGCATTTACAGCTTTTCTGCTGCCAAAAGACGTTTCAGCCTGAAAATACCCCAAAAGTGTCTTTTCTGACAGGAAACCATACTTTACATGAGTTTTTTCAAGTAAGGGCCTCTGGACTAATATCCACT
>NW_026548388.1:0-489 GCF_027596085.1 Anoplopoma fimbria | reverse complement strand
TGAGTCCAGAGGCCTTTACTTGAAGAAACTCATGTAAAGTATGGTTTCATCGCAGAAAAGACAGTTTTGGGGTATTTAAGGCTGAAATGTCTTTTTGCAGCAGAAAAGCTGTAAATGCATCTAAAAGTGATGAAAGTATCATGTTTTCATGAAAACATAAGGAAACTTGTTATTATGAGTCCAGGGCCCTTACTTGAAGAAACTCATGTAAAGTATGGTTTCATCGCAGAAAAGACACTTTGGGGGTATTTTAAGGCTGAAACGTCTTTTGGCAGCAGAAAAGCTGTAAATGCATCTAAAAGTGATGAAAGTATCATGTTTTCATGAAAACATAAATTAAAAGACACTTTTGGGGTATTTTAAGGCTGAAACGTCTTTTGGCAGCAGAAAAGCTGTAAATGCATCTAAAAGTTATTAAAGTATCATGTTTTCATGAAAACACAAGGAAACTAGTTGATATGAGACCACAGGCCCTGACTTGAAAAAACT
>NW_026548387.1:0-1053 GCF_027596085.1 Anoplopoma fimbria | reverse complement strand
GTTATCCTTAGTGGGATTTGACTATTCAGACAATTTGTCTTCCACCAATTAGGATCTTCTGAACTGCTGTTGTTATAAAAAGGATGCGAGAGATGGAGCAACCCATTGCTTTACCTTTCTCCAGATTGTGCAAAACAGTTGAGAAGTTGAATAGCAGACATGGAAGTCTGCTCTGGATGGATGATGTTACATGTAATAAATTGAGATTAAAAGTGATGAGCTGGTTGGGAACAGACCAGTAGGCATTTACGAAATCCAACCAAATTACTCGGAGATCTGATTTGCTGTGATGGCGATCTTTATTTTGTTCCCAGATCATTGCTGAGTGCTCCATGCAGCCAAGGAAACCTTGGGACTCTTGCCATCGAACAACTGGTGTTGATGTAGTTGTATACCAGGAGGTAGCTGTTCATGTGCTTTGCCACCACAGAGAAGAATATCTTCTCTTCCAAGTTTAGTATGGCCATGCCTCTGAAATGGCTGATGTTTTGGGAGTCTTTCTCCTTGTGGATGAAGGTGGTGACCGCTTTGCTGCACAATAATGGGATCGATTGGGATTTCCTCACTTATCAGCTTCTACAAAAACTCTTGCTTGCTCTACCACCTATGACTTCAGACCATTTAGGGGGAGTGGTCCTCCAACGAATCGCCACTTTATCGTGGTGGAGGGGTTTGTGTGCCCCAATGATCCTGAGAGCTGTGTAGTCGGGGGCAATAGCTCCTGGTAGGGCCTCCCAAGGCAAAGTGGTCTCGGGGGAGGGGTCAGACTAAGAGCGATTCACAAAACCTCAATGAATCGGACGATACAAGGTTGTGGCACCTCGCCCGAAAAAGGGAAACCAGGGCACCCTCCTGGAGCCAGACCTGGAGGGAGCTCGGCGAGTGTCTGGTGGCCGGGCCTTGGCACATGGGGCCCAGCCCAAAAAAGCTACATCGTGCCACCACCCCAGGCCCACCACCTGCAGGGATAGGCATTGGGGTCGGGTGCAGTGTGAGCTGGGCAACCTGAATCGGTCGGGATGAGAGTCAGTACCTCCAAGTCTGAGGCCATGG
>NW_026548386.1:0-2437 GCF_027596085.1 Anoplopoma fimbria | reverse complement strand
ACCGTGAAAAACACCGGTAATCCGGCACACCGGTATACAGGAGGATGAGCCGTCCAGATAAACATCCGTGAAAACATCATGACGTGACGTCACTGCACCGCGACTGTGACAAACGCGAAACATTAAATAAAGATAATAAAACATTAAATAAAGATAATGATCTTTCGTTTATATGTATGAACAAATGTCTCAAGAAAGTTATTGAATTTAAAAAAATAAAATAAAATAAAAACTACCTGGCATGCAATCCGCGGTGATCGCCGGAACCTATTTCCCGGTCACCGGGATTCTACGGGAGCGGCTCCTCTAGCTCCCCGGACGGCTCAAGCCTCCTCTAATATGCTATCCTTCGTTTTTCAGCCAGCGGTCGCGATCATTTCCACGGGATTCAGCAGCATGGAAGACAGGCTGATGGCACCACTGTTTAACCACTTCATGCTCTCTTTTACCAGGCCGTTTTTCAGCTGGCGGTTGCGGTCATTTTAAGCGGATGGAGCAGCATGGTTGTTCCGGTTCATTTTCATGCCCGTTTTAGTGTGCTAAAAGACCGCTGTCACTCCAGAGTTTACCTGACTTGAGCACTCTGCGCGGGTTTTTGGCTGTGATGCGGTCATTTCGCGTTTCACTGCCTTAAAAGACAGATTCAGCGGTTTCAGCATAAAATCCTCCAGGAAGCGCCTGCTATTTTTTCCTCCCTGGGCTGCTGGAGGTCATTTTACGCCGTTTTAGTGTGCTAAAAGACCGGCTGGAAGTTGAGCGGCGGTCCACGGTACCGTACCATTAAAAACACCGGTAATCCGGCACACTGGTATACAGGAGGATGAGCCGTCCAGATAAACATCCGTGAAAACATCATGACGTGACGTCACTGCACCGCGACTGTGACAAACGCGAAACATTAAATAAAGATAAGAAAACATTAAATAAAGATATTAAAACATTAAATAAAGATATTAAAACATTAAATAAAGAGAATGAAACATTAAATAAATAGAATAAAACATTAAATAAAGATATTAAAACATTAAACAAAGAGAATAAAACATTAAATGAAGATAATAAAACATTAAATAAAGAGAATGAAACATTAAATAAAGAGAATATAACATTTAATAAAGATAATGAAACATTAAATGAATAGAATAAAACATTAAATAAAGATAATAGATGATGTTTCAGCCTTCGTGGCATCAACTTAAGATCTTAAAAATAAGAACTTGAAAATGTAAATATATACATATATATATATATATATATATATAATATATTGTGTTTTATATGTATGAACAAATGTCTCAATAAAGTTATTGAATTAAAAAAAAATTAAAAATTAAAATTAAAAAAAAAATTAAAAATTAAAATTAAAAAATAAATAAATAAATAAAATCTACCCGGCATGCAATGCGCGGTGATCGCCGGAACCTATTTCCCGGTCACCGGGATTCTACCCGGGACGCCTCCTCTAGCTCCCAGACGGCTCAGCCTCCTCTAGCTATGCTGGCTAGAGGAGGTTAATATTTCAATCCCACCAGTACCGGTACCGTGAAAAACACCGGTAATCCGGCACACCGGTATACAGGAGGATGAGCCGTCCAGATAAACATCCGTGAAAACATCATGACGTGGCGTCACTGCACCGCGACTGTGACAAACGCGAAACATTAAATAAAGATAATAAAACATTAAATAAAGATAATGATCTTTCGTTTATATGTATGAACAAATAGCTCCAAGAAAGTTATTGAATTTAAAAAAATAAAATAAAATAAAAACTACCTGGCATGCAATCCCTAGCGGTGATCGCCGGAACCTATTTCCCGGTCACCGGGATTCTACCGGGACGGCTCCTCTAGCTCCCGGACGGCTCCAACCTCCTCTAGCTATGCTATCCTTCCGTTTTCAGCCCGCGGTCGCAGTCATTTCCACGGATTCAGCAGCATGGAGAGACAGGCTGATGGCACCACTGTTTAGCCACTTCATGCTCTCTTTTACGACGTTTTCATCCGGCGGTTGCGGTCATTTTTTAGAGGCGGATGGAGCAGCATGGTTTGTGTCGGTTCATTTTACGCCATTTTAGTGTGCTAAAAGACCTCACTCCCAGAGTT
Source organism: Anoplopoma fimbria (assembly GCF_027596085.1). Lineage (NCBI taxonomy): Eukaryota > Metazoa > Chordata > Actinopteri > Perciformes > Anoplopomatidae > Anoplopoma > Anoplopoma fimbria. The sequence goes on along the minus strand of NW_026548386.1, from coordinate 332 downwards.
TACCTGACTTGGAGCACTCTGCGCGGGTGTTTTGGCGGCTGTGATGCAGTCATTTTACGCCGTTTCACTGCCTTAAAAAGACAGATTCAGCCGGATTTCAGCACTAAAATCCTCCGGAAAGCGCCTGCTATTTTTTTTTTTCCTCCCTGGGCTGCTGGAGGTCATTTTTTACGCCGTTTTAGTGTGCTAAAAGACCGGCTGGAGAGTTGAGGCGGCGGTCCCACGGTACGGTACCGTGAAAAACACCGGTAATCCGGCACACTGGTATACAGGAGGATGAGCCGTCCAGATAAACATCCGTGAAAACATCATGACGTGACGTCACTGCACCG
>NW_026548385.1:0-2764 GCF_027596085.1 Anoplopoma fimbria | reverse complement strand
TGTGTGTGACAGAGAGTAAGAGATGAGGGTATGCAGCCTTGTGCAGAAGTTAACACATTAATTTAATCAAGCGAGCAGTCAGTGTACTTACAATGTAACCGGAGACAAAGCGAGACAGAGGACACAGATACACACAGGAAACTAAAACTGAGATGCGATGAACTGAAGATGTTTTATCGTAACTCTGCTGGCATTATCTGTCTGTTAAAGGAAGCATGTGGAATATTTAGGGAATCTTTGGCAGAAATGGAAAATAATATAAATTTAATACATTTTCTTTAGTATAACTCAAAATAAGAAACTTGTGTTTATGTCACCTTAGAATGAGCCATTTCTTTTTACTTACGAAGTGGTTCCTCCTCCTCACAGAGCCGGCCGCCATGTTTCTACAGTAACCTAGAATGGATGATCAACCAGCTTTGGCTTCCGACCATGGTCTGAAAACACATGGGTACTGTTGCTTTGGTGTCCAGGGCCAGAAAACAAGACACAGGAAATCTCTGTTGGTCTTGAGGAGGTGCTGCATTTATTTCTGCCCAAACAATTCTGCAACTTCACTTAAAATCACTGCTAAACAAACTCCCTTCTGCCCCAATGCCGGCTTTTTTTTCACACGCAATCGCCCCGCTCTCTTTCTCTTGCTTTACCACTTACTTCACACTTCATACACTGGCTCTATACTATTCTCCAAATGAGCTATGCTACTCTTTCAACAATTGTCTCTAGTTCTCCTAGATGCTTGGCACACTGGAGAAGTTTCAACTCTTTGATATCTGCAACCTCACCTCTAGATGACGCCAAATCTTACACACTGGAACTTTAAAGTCGTGGCTTTTTGGCATCCAAACTGCGGTCTCCAATATAGAAATGTTCCACAATGGCTTCATTCAAACAAACACAGAACTGTTACAAACTGTAATGAACTGTTGCTGAAATGCTGAATTATTTCTGTTACTGGTTATTCTGGTGCTTGAGAGGGAGCGGTGGTACTGCTGGAGAACAGCATTGAGTTGGAAAAAGGCATGTTATCTGTTCTCTCACGGCTGTATGGCTGAAGAATTTCAGAGGATTTGTGAATGAAACAATCAAACATCTGACATATGTTTGTAGTACAAGTATAGAGTTGGAGTCAGGACATGTTCAGTCTGGCTTAAGAAAGCATCAAGACTAGAGGCAGAGGGAAATAACTAACCTGGCTCAGTCCAAAAAATAACAAAACAATACATTTTTGAAGCTCCCCAATAAACATGTTCTGTACAGAAACAGAGACGTTACAATGATAATTTGTGGTTTTAGTGGAAAATTCTTCATGGAACTGTCTCTTGGTAAACAATAGCAGTGCGCAGGTTTTCACATTCATTTCATTTCATTTATCAAATAGAATTAACTTCAGTGCACAATTTCCAAAATTTGTGTAAAATCCATCTTATTCCTCTTTCTCAAATATGAACACATCTACATTGTACACATTTTTTCAATTCAGTGGGTCTGGCTGAGGATATGGTTTTATGCATGTTGTCAATAAAAGTCCAAACAGCGGCTTAAAAATCAAAGAAAGAAGAACCTTCCATAACCTGCCTAAGTATCTTCTGTTTTCTTCAGTGAAAAAGTAATCCAGATATCTGTACATTCATGGATACACTGCAAACATAACTTCTCATAACTAATTCGGCATACTTTAAATAGTTCCAATTTGCCAACATATATATAAAAAAATCTTCATTATTCATATGTTTTGGAGATAATTAAGGCTTGTGATGCCAGATACATCGTTATTATATTCCTGGGAAACTCACTCCATCTCTCCCTGTTCCTTTATCCACCATACAGAATTTTGCTGTGTTACCAATTGATGCGACCATATGATGCCAGACGTTTATGTCTTAGGGGGGCCCAATGCCTCACACAAACCAGATTTATTTTATCAATAATGCAAGAAATTGGCAATTTAGACTGGGATACTGATATTCTGATTGTATTACTCTTCTGTTCTGCACCACCATTTGTAGACTGATTTGATATTAGCTAACTAATCCTCATTACAAAAGTGGCTAATTTTTATTTGTTATTTATAGCTTTTTTTTTTTTTTGCATTAGAAATGATAATGCACGACAAAGTGTTACGTCATATCCATCACAGTTTGTCTTAGCCTCTCAGGTCATGCTTAAGCCGCATTGGAAGTGTTACAGGAATGGGTTTTTACAGAAAAAGTGATAAGCGGGCTTGATACATGAGGACGCGGGTAAAACTGCATTTCCTACTTATAAATGCATGTCTGAAAGCAGTTATTTAACTGCTGAGTTCTCCCAAAGAAGAGAAGATACACGGCACTGCAATTCCAATCTGCAATTTCCTTATGCAAGCTGATTTATCTAAATGTGTACTCATTGGCTTTGATTGACCCGACCTTGTGTTTACTCTTGTCTTTCCGTTGGCTCTCCAGCACAAAACTGCAGATTAGAGAGGCAGATTATGTTGTCGTTCCTTTCCCAAACTAACAAGCTTTTAATACTGTCAGCCATCCTTACTACCCATCTTGCTGTTGTCATAGTGTTATGGTATGTACAATGACTGTCATTCCTTCTGCCTTCCTCTCTCTCCCTCCGTACAATGTGTGTGTGTTGCAGTTTGGCTACAAACATTAACCGTCATGACTCTCGGGAGATACACACACATATGTCTGCACACTCATTTACACACAAAAAGGAAATAACAAGACACGTGAAAAAAGTACACACAGGCATCACGGGAGCATACATGATA
>NW_026548384.1:0-3020 GCF_027596085.1 Anoplopoma fimbria | reverse complement strand
ATGAAAAAACTGGTGAAAACCTGCTTTAGGTTGTCAAACACCGAGGAACAAATAAACAAAGAAACTACTAAAAGATAAGATAAGATAATCCTTTATTAGTCCCGCAGCGGGGAAATTTGCAGACTTACAACAGCGTAGCGTAAAGTGCACACAAGAGACATAGTAAATAGATTGCATGTTATCACAGAATGTGTTCAGCATGAGATACACCAGATATAATGTGGACTTTTTTATATTAAATAATTCAGTTATCCATCCATCCATCCATTTCCGGCCGCTTATCTGGGGCCGGGTCGCGAGGGCAGCAAGCTAAGGAGGGTCCTCCAGACGTCCTTCTCCCAAGCAACACTTTCCAGCTCCTCCTGGGGAACCCTGAGGCGTTCCCAGGCCAGACGAGAGATATAATCCCTCCAGCGTGTTCTGGGTCTACCCGGGGCCTCTTACCAGTTGGACGTGCCTGGAAAACCTCTAAAGGGAGGCGTCCAGGGGCATCCTGATCAGATGCCCGAACCACAGGTTTTTAAGAAGAAATGTAACATTTTAGAAATGTATATCTTCCTAGAATCTCACTGGGTAACAAGTGTCCCTATTACACAACATTTTACCAGGACTAGCTCCAAATCCACTAAACCAGCCTTAATTTGAAGAAGATGTGAAACCATTGCATGAGTCTATGGAGCAGTGTCGGATAGTTGTCTGACCCTAGTTGGAGCTGGCTGATGCTACGTAAAAATCCACAATAGAATATTACAGAAACAGATTTTTAGTATTGTACAGTGTATTGTACATATTTTTATATTGCACACATTAATAAAGTAGTTTTTTTGGGATGTGTGGTCTACCGGGAGCAGAGTTGTGCAGTGTAATGCTTTCTCGCTTCGCAGGCTTCCATAAATCGTGGCTGTACCTGGACTGTGGTCGTGCCTTCTGCTATGGCCCTGCTGACACCAAATGCTACTACCATTATTATTATTAGTCACATTACTATTACTATTATCTGTACCATTACGCATATTAGCTTTGCTTCCACCCTGAAGCCCTTTTTGCTTTCTCGCTTCGCAGGTTTCCATGAATCGTTGTGGTACCTGGACCGTGGTCGTGCCTCCTGCTGTGACACCCACTGCTACTTCGATTATTATTATTAGTCACATTACTATTACTATTGCCTATTTCATAATTATAATTCTACTATAATAATTGCTGCTGTTATTATAAGTAGTCTTTTTTTTCTTCGTTACTCTGCTTACTTTTTTTTTTTGCATACGGCTGCTAGTTTTCCCATTTCCCTGATATTTACTTTTTCAGTGTGAAAACCAGGTTATAGATCTGATCACAATACAAGCCAGACATTCTCCTGAAGTGATTGTTTTCCATATGCAATGTGTTGTGCATGCATTTCCACCTGCATTATTTTGGATTGTTCAGGCAATATCCTATGCAAGATTTCCTAGATATCTTGATACAAGTTGCAGATCCAAACAAAGTATCCAGACTCAGATTCCATTAATACCAGGCGTAAAGGGAGTCTCAAGGTACATATCTTCTCCTGTGTTTAAAAAACAAGCCTACTGGAAACCAGCAACAATACAAAATGCTGCTGAAAATTAAATAGAGCTGTTCGCTCCACAATTATTGTGGATCTGAGAGGTTTGTATGGTATATGGAGAATGGTTATATTCATTGAGTAATTGCAGTGTGTGTGAGCTGAGATCATTTTTATTTCTCTATGAGGATGTCTGTGTGTCCATCTCTGAATAGTGTTTGTACAGCTGTGTGTTCTTGTGTGTTTGTGTGTGCGTCTACTCTTTGTTTATAATAACATTAATCTAGTGTTCGTAAAGTTCTGAGAGTACCTCTGACACAACTTTGGGGTGCCTTGGTTGCTGAGTGGTGTTTGTGTTTGTTCCACCAAGCTTGCCAGAGTCTTTTTCCAAATTTTCCTCTTGGCTGCATCTTAAATTCTTAAGAAAACCTTAGAAATTCACCTATAAAGCAACATCAGTGCTGCTCAAACAGGAGCAACTTTTGGATCCAAATATGAACAACACATTACATCTAAAAACACAAACATCTCAGTAGCCTAAAGACGGATAAGCCAGCTAGGATGTAGAGTAGCAGATTGGATATCCATTTAGTAGTCTATGTTCATGTTAGTACTATTTCAGTGGAATCTGCTTGGCAATAACACTGTCTTGTGGTTACGCTCGTCCCGTAACCACAAGGTTGGTGGTTCGAACCCCTCTACAGTCCACATGCCGAGGTGTCCTTGAGCGAGACACCTAACCCCCAGTTGCTCCCCGGGCGCTTCTTAGCAGCCCACTGCTCCTCCGGGATGGGCCAAATGCAGAGAATTGTAATTTCCCCATTGTGGGACTAATAAAGGCTTAATTATTATTATTATTATTATTATTATTATTAAAACAAAGCAAAACAGGGAAATTAACAGTATTTTTTATTATAGGTGTCTCTAGCATTTTCTGGTAATTTTTTCCTTCCCTTTCTACTGGGAGGAAAATATTCTGAGCTGCAGAGAACACTGCGTACTTTCCTTTTGACACCTAAGAGGGTGAAAAACAATCAGATAATTTGTAGTTTTTGTTGTGATGTGTTTTCTGTGGGGCCCAGTGGTATTACAGGTGGGGCGCAGGGGGAAATGCTGATTTATTTTTTATTATTTTTATTTCAAGAACTTTATTGAGAACTTCACATATTACAAAAGTACAAAGTACACGGACATAAAACTAAGTCTTTAATAAATACATGGTGAAATGCCTGTACTTTCGCGTAAATGTTTACGCTACGCCGTTAACAGGTTACGCTTGCGCATGCGCGATGGCCAAGCTCCTTGGCGACTCACATGTGTAGCTTTACTAGCTTAGTGTGCAAAATGAAGAAATCGAAGGTCTCAGAAACATATACTATTTCTCTTCATTTCTATTATTCTGTCATTGGGTCTTTGACTGGGATGTGTGGTGTTTCTATTTCTGCTAAGCCCAACATTGTCAGCAGAGGGCGCTCTC
>NW_026548383.1:0-1003 GCF_027596085.1 Anoplopoma fimbria | reverse complement strand
GTACCGGTACCGTGAAAAACACCGGTAATCCGGCACACCGGTATACAGGAGGATGAGCCGTCCAGATAAACATCCGTGAAAACATCATGACGTGACGTCACTGCACCGCGACTGTGACAAACGCGAAACATTAAATAAAGATAATAAAACATTAAATAAAGATAATGATCTTTCGTTTATATGTATGAACAAATGTCTCAAGAAAGTTATTGAATTTAAAAAAATAAAATAAAATAAAAACTACCCGGCATGCAATGCGCGGTGATCGCCGGAACCTATTTCCCGGTCACCGGGATTCTACCGGGACGGCTCCTCTAGCTCCCGGACGGCTCAACCTCCTCTAGCTATGCTATCCTTCCGTTTTCAGCCCGCGGTCGCGGTCATTTTCACGTGGATTCAGCAGCATGGAGAGACAGGCTGATGGCACCACTGTTTAGCCACTTCATGCTCTCTTTTACGGACGTTTTCAGCTGGCGGTCGCGGTCATTTTTAGGCGGATGGAGCAGCATGGTTGTTTCGGTTCATTTTACGCCGTTTTAGTGTGCTAAAAGACCCGCTGTCACTCCCAGAGTTTACCCTGACTTGGAGCACTCTGCTGCGGGTGTTTTGACGCTGTGATGCCGGTCATTTTACGCCGTTTCACTGCCTTAAAAGACAGATTCAGCCGGATTTCAGCACTAAAATCCTCCGGAAAGCGCCTGCTATTTTTCCTCCCTGGGCTGCTGGAGGTCATTTTACGCCGTTTTAGTGTGCTAAAAGACCGGCTGGAGGTTGAGCCGGCCGGTCCACCGGTACGGTACCGTGAAAAACACCGGTAATCCGGCACACCGGTATACAGGAGGATGAGCCGTCCAGATAAACATCCGTGAAAACATCATGACGTGGCGTCACTGCACCGCGACTGTGACAAACGCGAAACATTAAATAAAGATAATAAAACATTAAATAAAGATATTAAAACATTAAATAAAGATATTAAAACATTAAATAAAGAGAATGAAAC
>NW_026548382.1:0-377 GCF_027596085.1 Anoplopoma fimbria | reverse complement strand
AATATATTGTGTTTTATATGTATGAACAAATGTCTCAATAAAGTTATTGAATTTAAAAATGAATAAATAAATAAAAAAAAAAATTAAAAATTAAAATTAAAAAATAAATAAATAAATAAAATCTACCCGGCATGCAATGCGCGGTGATCGCGGAACCTATTTCCCGGTCACGGGATTCTACCGGGGCGCCTCCTCTAGCTCCCAGGCGGCTCAACCTCCTCTAGCTATGCTAGCTATAGGAGGTTGAGCCGGCGATCCACGGTACCGGTACCGTGAAAAACACCGGTAATCCGGCACACGGTATACAGGAGGATGAGCCGTCCAGATAAACATCCGTGAAAACATCATGACGTGACGTCACTGCACAGCGACTGTGA
>NW_026548381.1:0-703 GCF_027596085.1 Anoplopoma fimbria | reverse complement strand
CTCTGTCTGTCTATCTCTCTCTGCCTCTCTCTCTGCCTGCCTGCCTGCCTGCCTGCCTGCCTGTGCTGCGCGTGCCTGCCCGCCCCTGCCTGCCTGCCTGCCTGCCTGTCCGTCTCTCTCACACACAACACAACCTAACTATCCTCAACCCCCAGCCCTAACCTGGGACCCTCAACCAACTCAGCCACAAGCCCTGGAGCTCACACCCAACCCTTGCACCAGGCGGTCCTGCGTACCCACACTTAAGCACACCCCACGGACTAAACCCAATAGCCGCACCGCTAGGAATTTTGTGCCACTGGGACTCTTGGGAATTATATTTCTCATTTTTTTTCAAAGTGTTTATCTGTGCCACTGGGACTCTCATCACATATTTCTCATTTTTTTTCTAAGTGTTTATTCAGCCACTGGGACTCTCACATCACATCACATATTTCTCTATTTTTTCTAAGTGTTTTCTGTGCCACTGGACTCTCACATCACATATTTCTTTTTTTTTCAAAGTGTTTTTCTGTGCCACTGGGACTCTCACATCACATATTTCTCATTTTTTTCAAAGTGTTTTTCTGTGCCACTGGGACTCTCACATCACATATTTCTCATTTTTTTTTCTAATCTGTGCCACTGGGACTCTCACATCACATATTTCTCATTTTTTTTTTTCAAAGTGTTTTTCTGTGCCACTGGGACTATTGGGAATATA
>NW_026548380.1:0-1673 GCF_027596085.1 Anoplopoma fimbria | reverse complement strand
GTCCATAATAGAAATCATATAATAATAATTATGTTATGTTTCATTCTAAACAGTAAAACACTCAAACACTTGAGTACCACTGTTGTATGAGTGGCTTTAAAGTTGAATCTTATGAGAAAATAATTGTGAAAAATATTCATATTGCTCTTAAATACAAACCAACTGAAAAGTAAGAACATTTCACTCTTTTCCAAGACAGCAGTGATCTATGAAAAGTGGAGGAGAAGTGAATGATGAAGCATTTTACTTCATCGATTACAATCTGTATCTACATATAAAGAAAAAGTACATAATCCCCCATATACAGGAATAAACATGAGCCTTTATCTTATTTTTGCAAACGTTTATATTTTATTTGGCCATAATAGAAATCATATAATAACAAATATGTTTATGTCTGACACAACCAAATACATGAAAGCTAAATATTTTGATCATAAATACATACATAAATTAACGGACAACCAAAGTTTAATCAAAGCTAAAGGATTTGTTTATTTGCATTTTGTCACAAAGGTTCAGTGTCTGAACAGCTGTTTTCCTCCAAAGGCTCCATGTTTCTCTGTATGTGTGTATTCAAACATCTGCAAACACCGAAACCATCAAAAGTCTTTTATTCAAACCTGCAAACCAGCAGCATCAGACTTAACTTTTCATCTATTTACATGATACTGCCTGCTGTCACTGTGTTTCTGTTTACAGCAAATACAGTCAGTAAGTACAGAGAGCCATCAAATAAATGAAAAATGAAGTACTTACAACAAAGCTGAACTCATACGTGTGAATCATGGATCTGATAATATTTTTGAAATGATACAATAATTATATAAATATAATACACATAATGCATTTTTAATTGATTGTAAAATAGCAAAGTTACCAGTTGTTTGATTTCTGTAAAAACAGGGACATTTTCAAAATGTCGAATTTAGTGTGAAATGAAATTAAATATCAAATGTCACTCAGCAGATATATTAACACTGAACATACTCTTTTGGCTGCAGTCAGACCAGCATTGATGCTTCATACGTATGTTTGGTTCTATGCAAACACAGTGACCTCCCTTGTTGCTCAGCTATAAAAACATCACATCAGGCTGTTAGTGAAGTTCATATCTCTTCAGTTTCAACATAAACCATGTTCTCTGTAGCTCTGCTGCTGCTGTTGGCAGCTAGATGTGAGTCTCTCTGGATTTTTCCAAATCAACAATTCTGCTTTAAGTATATCTTGTTACTAAACATTTCCTCTTTTTAACAGGTGTGGAGTGTGAACAGTTGACACAGCCGGCCTCTGTGACTGTGCAGCCAGGTCAACGTCTGACCATCACCTGTCAGGTCTCTTATGCTCTTAGCAGCTACCGGACAGCTTGGATCAGACAGCCTGCAGGGAAAGGACTGGAGTGGATTGGAAGTGATGCTGCTGGATACACCACATACTACAAAGATTCACTGAAGAACAAGTTCAGTATCGACTTAGACTCTTCCAGCAAAACAGTGACTCTAAACGGACAGAATGTGCAGCCTGAAGACACTGCTGTGTATTACTGTGCCAGAGACTCACAATAACAGGAACCATCAGTAGACCTGAACAAAAACCCCTCAGTGCCTGAACACTTGTTACATGAAGCCACCAGAGGAGGAGCCCTCACACCACTAATGGTTTCAACACCAGCT
>NW_026548379.1:0-893 GCF_027596085.1 Anoplopoma fimbria | reverse complement strand
GAGGGTGGGCGTCACAATTATGCTACGACAGTATTGGTCGTAACGGCGTTATCACCTGAATCTGCGTATGAGCACCAATAGAGTGCAGTGCAGACCGGCAGCTCTGAGCCAGCTAAGGGGCACGCCCACATGCACTAACATGCACTAACATGCACTAACATGTACTAACATGTACTAACATGTACTAACATGCACTAACATGTACTAACATGTACTAACATGCACTAACATGTACTAACATGTACTAACATGCACTAACATGTACTAACATGCACTAACATGTACTAACATGTACTAACATGCACTAACATGTACTAACATGTACTAACATGTACTAACATGCACTAACATGCACTAACATGTACTAACATGTACTAACATGCACTAACATGCACTAACATGTACTAACATGCACTAACATGCACTAACATGCACTAACATGTACTAACATGCACTAACATGCACTAACATGTACTAACATGCACTAACATGTACTAACATGTACTAACATGCACTAACATGCACTAACATGCACTAACATGTACTAACATGCACTAACATGTACTAACATGTACTAACATGTACTAACATGCACTAACATGCACTAACATGATACTAACATGCACTAACATGCACTAACATGTACTAACATGTACTAACATGACACTAACATGCACTAACATGCACTAACATGTACTAACATGTACTAACATGCACTAACATGTACTAACATGCACTAACATGCACTAACATGCACTAACATGTACTAACATGTACTAACATGCACTAACATGCACTAACATGCACTAACATGTACTAACATGTACTAACATGTACTAAATGGAGCTAGAAAACATGTGTGGCCAGTTCAGCTATGTAAACAAAGCACAGAG
>NW_026548378.1:0-356 GCF_027596085.1 Anoplopoma fimbria | reverse complement strand
GTTCTCTTGTAGTAGTAGTAGTAGTCTTGTAGTAGTTGTAGTAGTACTCTTGTTATAGTAGTAGTAGTAGTATTCTTGTAGTAGTAGTAGAAGTACTCTTGTTGTAGTAGTAGTAGTACTTTTGTTGTAGTAGTACTCTTGTAGTAGTTGTAGTAGTACTCTTGTTATAGTAGTAGTAGTAGTATTCTTGTAGTAGTAGTAGAAGTACTCTTGTTGTAGTAGTAGTACTTTTGTAGTAGTAGTACTCTTGTAGTAGTAGTTCTCTTGTAGTAGTAGTAGTCTTGTAGTAGTTGTAGTAGTACTCTTGTTATAGTAGTAGTAGTAGTATTCTTGTAGTAGTAGTAAAGTACTCTTGT
>NW_026548377.1:0-1567 GCF_027596085.1 Anoplopoma fimbria | reverse complement strand
TACACAGTTTACGCCATATTACCGTCAAAAACTGTTTACCACTATAACACATTTCTGCTGGACATTTACTGAAATTTGGGTAATGTTCAATAATACACAGTTACCTCCAGTTTACGTGACATTACCGCCAAAAGCTGCTATGTATCACTTTAAGCCTCCTAAAACACATTTCTGCAGGATATAGTCTCGAAAATCGATAATGTTCATTAATACACAGTTTACGCGACATTACTGCCAAAAGCTGCTATTTGTCACTTAAATCCCAAAACGAAGGATATAGTCTCGAAACGCGATAATGTTCATTAATACACAGTTTACCTGTAGTTAACGCTACATAACTGTCATAACTGTCTCGAAACTCGATAATGTTCATTAATACACAGTTTACCTCCAGTTTACGCGACATTACTGCCAAAAGCTGCTATGTATCACTTTAAGCCTCCTAAAACACATTTCTGCAGGATATAGTCTCGAAACTCGATAATGTTCATTAATACACAGTTTACCTCCAGTTTACGCGACATTACTGCCAAAATCTGCTATTTGTCACTTAAAGCCCAAAACGAAGGATATAGTCTCGAAACTCGATAATGTTCATTAATACACAGTTTACCTGTAGAACGCTACATAACTGTCATAACTGTCTCGAAACTCGATAATGTTCATTAATACACAGTTTACCTCCAGTTTACGCGACATTACTGCCAAAAGCTGCTATGTATCACTTTAAGCCTCCTAAAACACATTTCTGCAGGATATAGTCTCGAAACTCGATAATGTTCATTAATACACAGTTTACCTGTAGTTAACGGTACATAACTGCCAAAAGCTGCTATTTATCACTATAAGCCTCCTAAAACACATTTCTGCAGGATATAGTCTCGAAACTCGATAATGTTCATTAATACACAGTTTACCTCCAGTTTACGCGACATTACTGCCAAAAGCTGCTATTTATCACTTTAAGCCTCCTAAAACACATTTCTGCAGGATATAGTCTCGAAACTCGATAATGTTCATTAATACACAGTTTACGCGACATTACTGCCAAAAGCTGCTATTTGTCACTTAAATCCCAAAACGAAGGATATAGTCTCGAAACTCGATAATGTTCATTAATACACAGTTTACCTGTAGTTAACGCTACATAACTGTCATAACTGTCTCGAAACTCGATAATGTTCATTAATACACAGTTTACCTCCAGTTTACGCGACATTACTGCCGAGACTATATCCTGCTTTTTGGGCTTAAAGTGATAAATAGCAGCTTGTATTAATGAACATTATCAGTTTACCTGAAGTTAACGCGACATAACGCTGGTATTTATCACTTTAAGCCTCCTAAAACACATTTCTGCTGGATATAGTCTCGAAACTCGATAATGTTTATTAATACACAGTTTACCTCCAGTTTACGCGACATTACTGCCAAAAGCTGGTATTTATCACTTTAAGGCTCCTAAAACACATTTCTGCAGGATATAGTCTCGAAACTCGATAATGTTCATTAATACACAGTTTACGCGACATTACTGCCAAAAGCTGCTATTTGTCACTTAAAGCCC
>NW_026548376.1:0-1963 GCF_027596085.1 Anoplopoma fimbria | reverse complement strand
GGCAGATTGGATTATTGGTGTTCTCCTTGTCTCTGCTCAGGTGCGTTTGATTGGCTGGAGGATAAAAGGCGATACGGATACAACATGGGGGTCTCTCTCTCCTCCTGGCGGGTTTTGGCTTCCGTTGTGCTTAATAGAATGCTCCTATACTGATCCACACCACATCTTGAGTTCTTCCATTACACTGACTTACACCACACTTATATAGGGTTAATGATCTGGCAGCCGTTGGCAGCCGTTGTTGTCTAGTTGTTTAATAAATGTCCTTATTATGATTGAAGTTTGCGTGGTCTCCCCTTTGTGTGGCGTACCTAGAGCCAGTACGTTACATGTGGGGGCCTGGCCCGGGATCTAAGCCTGTATTCTGGTGAGTAAATGGATATTGCCACTTGTAGCCTGGTGGCAGGAAAAAGCCGTAAAATTGTTGGAATATAGTTTTGCACAGGTGTAAAGCACCTGTTGCAGTAAACTTCAGATTGAATCAGGTAATGGTATATTTGGATAGTAATTTGGTTAGGTTTGTTTGTTTGCTGTATACCTAGGAGGGAGTTGCATTTGGCAGCCAGCATTATCTGGTTTCAGGTTATTTATAAATTGGGCACAGGTGATACGTGGGAGTCTCATTTGTTGCGTCTGTCTGCTTTGTTCGCAAGGTTTGTCAAAGCTAATTTGACAGTAAATTTGGCAAAGTGCGAGTTTGCAAGGGCCACAGTGGTCTATTTGGGGAAGGTAGTAGGGCAGGGAGAAGTGCGGCCAGTACGAGCCAAAGTGACAGCCATTGATGGGTTTCCTCGTCCTTCGACAAAAAAAGAATTGATGAGATTCCTGGGCATGATTGGCTATTATCGGAGTTTTTGTGTAAACTTTTCAACAGTGGTGGCGTCCCTCACCAACTTGTTAAAAGGCAAGACTCAATTCAATTGGACACCTGAGTGTCAACAGGCATTCGACAATGCCAAACTGTTACTGAGCACTGCACCTGTCCTGGCGTCTCCTCGGCTTGACCGTCCCTTTAAAATCCAGGTGGACGCAAGCCAGGTGGGGGCGGGCGCTGTGCTGTTGCAGGTCGATGACCAAGGATTTGACCGTCCAGTTTGTTACTTTTCCAAAAGTTCAACAAACACCAGTTCAATTACTCAACCATTGAGAAAGAAGCATTGGCATTGGTGTGGGCGCTTCTACATTTTGATGTGTATGTGGGGGGTGGTGCCCATCCAGTGGTCGTCTTCTCTGATCACAATCCCTTGACTTTTTTACATTCATTGCAGAACCCAAATCAACGCTTGATGCGTTGGGCTTTGTTTTTACAACCGTATCATTTGCAAATTTACCATATTCGAGGTGTGGAGAATGTAATGGCCGATGCGCTGTCTCGTGCGCTGTAAAGTTGTTTTGCCTGTCATTTCTCTTTTTCCCAATAGCTGTCCTCATCTTGAACTGGACAGGAGGTGGGGAGTGGTGATGGTGTGCAGAGACCCAGTGTGAGGTTGTATGGGGTTGCAGAGTGTAGCCTATTTGACAGATCGGTTGAGGATGGTGAATAAAGTGTTATTGTCCCATTTGATGTTTTTGGGGGGTTGATTTGAATGGTTTTGGATGTATATTAAAATGACGGAATCCCATCTCGATGGGCTTCTGTTTTAAGGGGGGGGATATGTGACGGCCCAGCTAACCCCGCCCACGGGCAGATTGGATTATTGGTGTTCTCCTTGTCTCTGCTCAGGTGCGTTTGATTGGCTGGAGGATAAAAGGCGATACGGATACAACATGGGGGGTCTCTCTCTCCTCCTGGCGGGTTTTGGCTTCCGTTGTGCTTAATAGAATGCTCCTATACTGATCCACACCACATCTTGAGTTCTTCCATTACACTGACTTACACCACACTTATATAGGGTTAATGATCTGGCAGCCGTTGGCAGCCGTTGTTGTCTAGTTGTTTAATAAATGTCCTTATTATGATTGA
>NW_026548375.1:0-533 GCF_027596085.1 Anoplopoma fimbria | reverse complement strand
TCTCTCTGTTTGTCTCTCTGTCTCTCTGCTTGTCTCTCTGTCTGTCTCTCTGTTTGTCTCTGTCTGTCTCTCTCTGTTTGTCTCTCTCTGTTTGTCTGTCTGTCTCTCTGTTTGTCTCTCTTGTTCTGTCTTCTCTGTCTGTTTGTCTCTCTGTCTCTCTGTTTGTCTCTCTCTCTGTTTGTCTCTCTGTTTGTCTCTCTGTCTTCATTTGTTCTCTGTTTGTCTCTCTCTCTTCTCTGTCTCTGTTTGTCTCTCTTTGTCTTTCTATTTGTCTCTCTGTTTATCTCTCTGTCTCTCTGTTTGTCTCTCTGTCTGTCTCTCTGTTTGTCTCTCTGTTTGTCTGTCTCTCTGTTTGTCTCTGTCTGTCTCTCTGTTTGTCTCTCTGTTTGTCTCTCTGTTTGTCTCTGTCTCTCTGTTTGTCTCTGTTTATTTGTCTCTCTGTCTGTCTCTCTGTTTGTCTCTCTGTTTCTCTGTCTTCTGTCTCTCTGTCTCTCTGTTTGTCTCTCTGTCTGTCTCTCTGTTTGTCTCTCTGT
>NW_026548374.1:0-541 GCF_027596085.1 Anoplopoma fimbria | reverse complement strand
CTTTTTCACTCCTCTTTACAAAAAGCAGAGGGCGCTGCTGCTTTTTCAGTGGACACCGACAGGGTGGGAAGGATATAGCTAGATCATGACTTGCCGGTATAGAAATGACACAAATCCAGTTAAATGATGGCTTTCATCATTCCTAAGCTCATCGATCATTTTCTTTTCAATTTTATGCTAACGTATTCTACATTTCAACAGTAAATATTAATCTTTTTACTGCACTACATTTGTGATCCTTATAGCCACTTTGTACATTCTGATTTGACATTTAAAAGCTGTGAGTGTGTCTGGAAATCTGCAGGCGCTCCCTGTATAGACGAAAGAGCAAAGCGTGGTGATATAGTATCTTTAAAAGGCCCTTTGGTAGGCACAATATTTGCTTACGGCCATACCACCCTGAACACGCCCCTTCTCGTCTGATCCCGTTCAGGTGTGCAAGCAGGAAGCAGGAAGTGTGCAACCAGGAAGCAAATTTTTTTTGTTTGTTTGTTTTGTTTGTGCTAGAGTTAAAGTGAGTGAGTGTGTTTTACTGTTGTGT
>NW_026548372.1:0-394 GCF_027596085.1 Anoplopoma fimbria | reverse complement strand
TAATTACTATATTCAATTAACTTGGAGCCAAACTGTTAAATGAATAAGTCATCATCAGTCGGCTCACTGAAAGTCAATTTATTCTAATGGGGCCTGAACATTTTAATCAAACGAAGCTTTTACAACGGGCAATACATTCAGTTGTGCTGCTGTGCTACAGCGCCAAAGCTCTCTTTTTCCTCTCTGGATATGATGCATGGAATACAGAGAGACAGACACAGTAGATAAAGTTATCCACAGCATGTGTGTGTTCAGCTCGCAGGAGGAAATCCAGCATGTTTTACCATCGCCTCATTACTGCAGTGCAGTGAAATAACAGAAAGAAGCTCCTCTCAGCATAAAGTCAGACAGAATGAATGCAGTTGTGTGTTGAGCACATATTTTACTGAATCGG
>NW_026548371.1:0-3493 GCF_027596085.1 Anoplopoma fimbria | reverse complement strand
TCCATCCGCGTGAAAATGACCGCGACCGCCGGCTGAAAACGTCCGTAAAAGAGAGAGCATGTAGTGGGGAAACAGTGGTGCCATCAGCCTGTCTCTCCACGCTGCTCCATCCGCGAGAAAATGACCGCGACCGCCGGCTGAAAACGTCCGTAAAAGAGTGCATGAAGTGGGGAAACAGTGGTGCCATCAGCCTGTCTCTCCATGCTGCTCCATCCGCGAGAAAATGACCGCGACCGCCGGATGAAAACGTCCGTAAAAGAGAGAGCATGGAGTGTGTAAACAGTGGTGCCATCAGCCTGCCTCTCCATGCTGCTCCATCCGCGAGAAAATGACCGCGACCGCCGGCTGAAAACGTCCGTAAAAGAGAGAGCATGGAGTGTGTAAACAGTGGTGCCATCAGCCTGCCTCTCCATGCTGCTCCATCCGCGAGAAAATGACCGCGACCGCCGGCTGAAAACGTCCGTAAAAGAGAGAGCATGGAGTGGGGAAACAGTGGTGCAGTCAGCCTGCCTCTCCATGCTGCTCCATCCGCGAGAAAATGACCGCGACCGCCGGCTGAAAACGTCCGTAAAAGAGAGAGCATGGAGTGGGGAAACAGTGGTGCAGTCAGCCTGTCTCTCCATGCTGCTCCATCCGCGAGAAAATGACCGCGACCGCCGGCTGAAAACGTCTGTAAAAGAGAGAGCATGGAGTGGGGAAACAGTGGTGCCATCAGCCTGTCTCTCCATGCTGCTCCATCCGCGAGAAAATGACCGCGACCGCCGGCTGAAAACGTCCGTAAAAGAGTGCATGAAGTGGGTAAAGAGTGGTGCCATCAGCCTGTCTCTCCATGCTGCTCCATCCGCGAGAAAATGACCGCGACCGCCGGCTGAAAACGTCCGTAAAAGAGTGCATGAAGTGGGGAAACAGTGGTGCCATCAGCCTGTCTCTCCATGCTGCTCCATCCGCGAGAAAATGACCGCGACCGCCGGCTGAAAACGTCCGTAAAAGAGAGAGCATGGAGTGGGGAAACAGTGGTGCAGTCAGCCTGTCTCTCCATGCTGCTCCATCCGCGAGAAAATGACCGCGACCGCCGGCTGAAAACGTCCGTAAAAGAGAGAGCATGGAGTGGGGAAACAGTGGTGCCATCAGCCTGTCTCTCCATGCTGCTCCATCCGCGAGAAAATGACCGCGACCGCCGGCTGAAAACGTCCGTAAAAGAGTGCATGAAGTGGGTAAAGAGTGGTGCCATCAGCCTGTCTCTCCATGCTGCTCCATCCGCGAGAAAATGACCGCGACCGCCGGCTGAAAACGTCCGTAAAAGAGTGCATGAAGTGGGGAAACAGTGGTGCCATCAGCCTGTCTCTCCATGCTGCTCCATCCGCGAGAAAATGACCGCGACCGCCGGCTGAAAACGTCCGTAAAAGAGTGCATGAAGTGGGGAAACAGTGGTGCCATCAGCCTGTCTCTCCATGCTGCTCCATCCGCGAGAAAATGACCGCGACCGCCGGCTGAAAACGTCCGTAAAAGAGAGAGCATGGAGTGGGGAAACAGTGGTGCCATCAGCCTGTCTCTCCATGCTGCTCCATCCGCGAGAAAATGACGGCGACCGCCGGCTGAAAACGTCCGTAAAAGAGAGAGCATGGAGTGGGGAAACAGTGGTGCCATCAGCCTGCCTCTCCATGCTGCTCCATCCGCGAGAAAATGACCGCGACCGCCGGCTGAAAACGTCCGTAAAAGAGAGAGCATGGAGTGGGGAAACAGTGGTGCAGTCAGCCTGTCTCTCCATGCTGCTCCATCCGCGAGAAAATGACCGCGACCGCCGGCTGAAAACGTCCGTAAAAGAGAGAGCATGGAGTGGGGAAACAGTGGTGCCATCAGCCTGCCTCTCCATGCTGCTCCATCCGCGAGAAAATGACCCCGACCGCCGGCTGAAAACGTCCGTAAAAGAGTGCATGAAGTGGGGAAACAGTGGTGCCATCAGCCTGTCTCTCCATGCTGCTCCATCCGCGAGAAAATGACCGCGACCGCCGGCTGAAAACGTCCGTAAAAGAGAGAGCATGGAGTGGGGAAACAGTGGTGCCATCAGCCTGCCTCTCCATGCTGCTCCATCCGCGAGAAAATGACCCCGACCGCCGGCTGAAAACGTCCGTAAAAGAGTGCATGAAGTGGGGAAACAGTGGTGCCATCAGCCTGTCTCTCCATGCTGCTCCATCCGCGAGAAAATGACCGCGACCGCCGGCTGAAAACGTCCGTAAAAGAGTGCATGAAGTGGGTAAAGAGTGGTGCCATCAGCCTGTCTCTCCATGCTGCTCCATCCGCGAGAAAATGACCGCGACCGCCGGCTGAAAACGTCCGTAAAAGAGTGCATGAAGTGGGGAAACAGTGGTGCCATCAGCCTGTCTCTCCATGCTGCTCCATCCGCGAGAAAATGACCGCGACCGCCGGCTGAAAACGTCCGTAAAAGAGAGAGCATGGAGTGTGTAAACAGTGGTGCCATCAGCCTGCCTCTCCATGCTGCTCCATCCGCGAGAAAATGACCGCGACCGCCGGCTGAAAACGTCCGTAAAAGTGTGCATGAAGTGGGGAAACAGTGGTGCCATCAGCCTGTCTCTCCATGCTGCTCCATCCGCGAGAAAATGACCGCGACCGCCGGCTGAAAACGTCCGTAAAAGAGTGCATGAAGTGGGGAAACAGTGGTGCCATCAGCCTGTCTCTCCATGCTGCTCCATCCGCGAGAAAATGACCGCGACCGCCGGCTGAAAACGTCCGTAAAAGAGAGAGCATGGAGTGTGTAAACAGTGGTGCCATCAGCCTGCCTCTCCATGCTGCTCCATCCGCGAGAAAATGACCGCGACCGCCGGCTGAAAACGTCCGTAAAAGAGAGAGCATGGAGTGTGTAAACAGTGGTGCCATCAGCCTGCCTCTCCATGCTGCTCCATCCGCGAGAAAATGACCGCGACCGCCGGCTGAAAACGTCCGTAAAAGAGAGTGCATGAAGTGGGGAAACAGTGGTGCAGTCAGCCTGTCTCTCCATGCTGCTCCATCCGCGAGAAAATGACCGCGACCGCCGGCTGAAAACGTCCGTAAAAGAGAGAGCATGGAGTGGGGAAACAGTGGTGCAGTCAGCCTGTCTCTCCATGCTGCTCCATCCGCGAGAAAATGACCGCGACCGCCGGCTGAAAACGTCCGTAAAAGAGAGAGCATGGAGTGGGGAAACAGTGGTGCCATCAGCCTGCCTCTCCATGCTGCTCCATCCGCGAGAAAATGACCGCGACCGCCGGCTGAAAACGTCCGTAAAAGAGTGCATGAAGCGGCTAAACAGTGGTGCTATCAGCCTCTCCATGCTGCTCCATCCGCGTGGAAATGTTCAAAGTGTTTTAATACGGACAGCGGGTGGTGATTCGCAGGCGTGTCCATCGTCTCTTGTGCCACCTTGCCCGGTTTAAATCGTCGTGTTCAGCATAGCGAAAATATGACAGAGTGTTTTACAACGGGTAAGGTTATTGTCAAA
>NW_026548370.1:0-608 GCF_027596085.1 Anoplopoma fimbria | reverse complement strand
TTGTAGGAAGTCTTTCAAAAGAATTTCTTTACTTGCCTTATCCCAAATCCTCTGTAATCCTCCCAAATCCTCTGCTGACGTTAGTAAAATTCTTGAGTTACCCTTTAGCGGTTGCTTTGTCATTGTTAGCTTCTTTGTCACTGGTATTGGTAGTGGTTCCATGGTGTAATGGTTAGCACTCTGGACTCTGAATCCAGTGACACTGAAAGGAGCATGACAGGAAACAGGCCTTATACCCCACAACAGTGCTACGGTTGCATCTTGCTTCAGGTACAAGTGAGACCGGAAACAACTGAGGAGTCTCTTGATCTTCTCCTGAGTGAGTATTGACAGGGAGTTCAATGGTTTCGACTTTAATGATGGTTTTACAACCTGAATTCTGTCTTGTAACCACCATAAAAAAGAGGTTTCATGCGATTTGTACTCAGGTTCCTATGGTTAGAGTCGGTGTTCTTCATCAAGAGGCCAGTTTACTCCATCAGAAGTGCTTGTTGGAAGGTCGACCAGCTTTGGAAACCCCATCAACCCACAGCTTTCCAACATCGGATTGGTGTTGTGTACAACCATTTCTTTAAAAATAACACAAGGGGCTGTGTTGGTTTGTCAAC
>NW_026548369.1:0-537 GCF_027596085.1 Anoplopoma fimbria | reverse complement strand
TAAGCCTCCTAAAACACATTTCTGCAGGATATAGTCTCGAAACTCGATAATGTTCATTAATACACAGTTTACCTGTAGTTTACGCGACATTACTGCCAAAAGCTGCTATTTATCACTTTAAGCCTCCTAAAACACATTTCTGCAGGATATAGTCTCGAAACTCGATACAGGATATAGTCTTGAAACTCGATAATGTTCATTAATACACAGTTTTTACTGAAATTTGGGTAATGTTCAATAATACACAGTTTACCTGTAGTTAACGCTACATAACTGCCAAAAGCTGCTATTTATCACTTTAAGCCTCCTAAAACACATTTCTGCAGGATATAGTCTTGAAACTCGATAATGTTCATTAATACACAGTTTTTACTGAAATTTGGGTGATGTTCAATAATACACAGTTTACCTGTATTTAACGCTACATTACTGTCAAAAGCTGCTATTTATCACTTTAAGCCTCCTAAAACACATTTCTGCAGGATATAGTCTTGAAACTCGATAATGTTCATTAATACACAGTTTTTACTGAAATTT
>NW_026548368.1:0-916 GCF_027596085.1 Anoplopoma fimbria | reverse complement strand
GGGCCGTTTCTCAATATGTGAACTCTGTACTTGTGTCCTCGTGAACTTGTGAAACGTCATCAAGCGGCAAGTACTGTTCCAATACACAAGTTCGCATTCAAGCCTACGGTCAGATACCCGAAGTATGTCAGCTCACGCCCATTATACCAGGATGCATGGAGGAGACTTGTGTGGACTTTGGACAGCCAAGTATCCCAGAATGCATTTCACCAGCAAACAAGAGCCGACAGTAGCGGAGACGGCTCACAACTGTCAGTTATAACTGTCTAAATACTGCTGCTGTTGTGTAACGGAATTTAGTTTTAACATTTTTTTAAGCGAGAATGTAGTTGTTAAGACTTAAAATATGCGGTCAATTTATCAAGATAGAGCCTGTTTGAAAAAAGTGCCGACGTTTGTCGGAGATGAGAGGACCAGAGAGAGACCGGGCGGTGGTGCTCATGCAGCCCGCTGACAGCAGCCTGATCTCGGCTAGGCCTCCTCCAGATGTGCCGCTGGCTCCGGTGTCTCTGTGGTTGTGGTTGCAGATGTAACACAAAACATATACATATTAATATTTTTATAATATTTTTATATTTTCTAAATGAAAACGAAAAGGCAGGGTTGTGTTTTATATCATATTTCGTTTTATTGTCAATATATATGACTGAAGATAACCGAGTAGGCGGGACCGACGAGCTGAGTTGGTGACGTTGACGGTGACGCTCATCAAGTTCGCTGCTGTTCCAATTGCAAAATGACCGCACTCGTCCTCCCGTCCTCCGGAGTTTGTACTCCCCGAAGTCGAACTATCCAAGTATGAACTTGCAAGTTTGCAAGTCCATACTTGACCGTGCTTGAGAAACGGCCCAGGACAACAGAGCATCAAGCATTTTCCTGATTAGAAGAATGTCAGAACAGAGTCAAAATACACTGT
>NW_026548367.1:0-491 GCF_027596085.1 Anoplopoma fimbria | reverse complement strand
CCTTCCGTTTTTCAGCCCGCGGTCGCGGTCATTTTCACGCGGATTCAGCAGCATGGAGAGACAGGCTGATGGCACCACTGTTTAGCCACTTCATGCTCTCTTTTACGGACGTTTTCAGCTGGCGGTCGCGGTCATTTTTAGGCGGATGGAGCAGCATGGTTGTGTCGGTTCATTTTACGCCGTTTTAGTGTGCTAAAAGACCCGCTGTCACTCCCAGAGTTTACCCTGACTTGGAGCACTCTGCTGCGGGTGTTTTGACGCTGTGATGCCGGTCATTTTACGCCGTTTCACTGCCTTAAAGACAGATTCAGCCGGTTTCAGCACTAAAATCCTCCGGAAAGCGCCTGCTATTTTTTCCTCCCTGGGCTGCTGGAGGTCATTTTACGCCGTTTTAGTGTGCTAAAAGACCGGCTGGAGGTTGAGCCGGCCGGTCCACCGGTACCGGTACCGTGAAAAACACCGGTAATCCGGCACACTGGTATACAGGAGGA
>NW_026548366.1:0-819 GCF_027596085.1 Anoplopoma fimbria | reverse complement strand
TCACTGCACAGCGACTGTGACAAGCGCGAAACATTAAATAAAGATAATAAAACATTAAATAAAGATAATGATCTTTCGTTTATATGTATGAACAAATGTCTCAAGAAAGTTATTGAATTTAAAAAAATAAAATAAAATAAAAACTACCTGGCATGCAATCCGCGGTGATCGCCGGAACCTATTTCCCGGTCACCGGGATTCTACCGGGACGGCTCCTCTAGCTCCCGGACGGCTCAACCTCCTCTAGCTATGCTATCCTTCCGTTTTCAGCCCGGTCGCGGTCATCATTTTCACGCGGATTCAGCAGCATGGAGAGACAGGCTGATGGCACCACTGTTTAGCCACTTCATGCTCTCTTTTACGGACGTTTTCAGCTGGCGGTCGCGGTCATTTTTAGGCGGATGGAGCAGCATGGTTGTGTCGGTTCATTTTACGCCGTTTTAGTGTGCTAAAAGACCCGCTGTCACTCCCAGAGTTTACCCTGACTTGGAGCACTCTGCTGCGGGTGTTTTGACGCTGTGATGCCGGTCATTTTACGCCGTTTCACTGCCTTAAAAGACAGATTCAGCCGGTTTCAGCACTAAAATCCTCCGGAAAGCGCCTGCTATTTTCCTCCCTGGGCTGCTGGAGGTCATTTTACGCCGTTTTAGTGTGCTAAAAGACCGGCTGGAGGTTGAGCCGGCCGGTCCACCGGTACGGTACCGTGAAAAACACCGGTAATCCGGCACACCGGTATACAGGAGGATGAGCCGTCCAGATAAACATCCGTGAAAACATCATGACGTGACGTCACTGCACCGCGACTGTGACAAACGAAAC
>NW_026548365.1:0-1876 GCF_027596085.1 Anoplopoma fimbria | reverse complement strand
GGGGCTTGGAGGGAGCAAGGCTCCCACCAGACCAGGTACACCAGTGGTAAGAGAATCGAGACACCTACAGCCACGGTGGACTTGATTCTCACCAAAAAGTATTTTAAACTTTTACAAGCTCTGCATCATTCAGAGATTTGAACAGACTCGGCCACGAGAGGCTCTTGTCCACCAGGTATGTTGAAGCAGGTCACCAAACCCTCCTCACCCACCATAACCACCACAGAAAAGGTCAAACTAAACACTGCACTGTGGATGGAGACCAACATGGTCATTTTAAGGGAACACTATGATGAGATTCTGGCTTTGGGCTTAGAGGGACTGCAGGTTTTTAATGTTGATGCTTTTAACAAAGCAGTGATGATGAGGAATGATTTTGAGTTTAACGAAACATATTATCTCCAGATCCATGGCACAGCTATGGGCAAAAAAAATTGTCCCGGCCTTTGCCAACCTATACATGCGTTTTTGGGAGGAAACTGCTTTTATTAAGTGCAAAACCCTTCCATTACTGTACTACAGGTTTTTAGATGATATATTTGGGATCTGGGGGAACTCCATCACGGACTTTGAAAACATTTTAATGGTTTTAGACTCTCATCATCCGGCCATTTCAATCACACACAATGTACAGCTCGTCTGCATTGTTGGGTCTGGTGTCTCTCATCTTCCTCTTGACCTGAACCCCATAGATTCTCTATGGGGTTCAGGTCAAGCGAGTTTGCTGGCCAATCAAGCACAGTGATACCATGGTCATTAAACCAGGTATTGGTACTTTTGGCAGTGTGTGCAGGTGCCAAGTCCTGCTGGAAAATGAAATCAGCATCTCCATAAAGCTTGTCAGCGGAAGGAAGCATAAAGTGCTCTAAAATTTCCTGGTAGATGGCTGCGTTGACTTTGGACTTGATAAAACACAGTGGACCAACACCAGCAGATGACATGGCTCCCCAAATCATCACTGACTGTGGAAACTTCACACTGGACTTCAAGCAACTTGGATTCTGTGCCTCTCCACTCTTCCTCCAGACTCTGGGACCTTGATTTCCAAATGAAATGCAAAATTTACTTTCATCTGAAAAGAGGACTTTGGACCACTGAGCAACAGTCCAGTCCTTCTTCTCCTTAGCCCAGGTAAGACGCTTCTGACGTTGTCTCTGGTTCAGGAGTGGCTTGACACGAGGAATGCGACAGTTGTAGCCCATGTCCTGGATACGTCTGTGCGTAGTGGCTCTTGATGCACTGACTCCAGCTCAGTCCACTCCTTGTGAATCTCCACCAAATTCTTGAATGGCCATTGCTTCACACTCCTCTCAAGGCTGCAGTTATCCCTGTTGCTTGTGCACCTTTTTCTACCACACTTTTTCCTCCCACTCAACTTTCTATGAATATGCTTGGATACAGCACTCTGTGAACAGCCAGCGTCTTTAGCAATGACCTTTTGTGGCTTACCCTCCTTGTGGAGGGTGTCAATGACTGTCTTCTGGACAACTGTCAAGTCAGCAGTCTTCCCCATGATTGTGTAGCCTACTGAACCAGCCTTAGAGACCATTTAAAGGTTCAGGAAACCTTTGCAGGTGTTTTGAGTTAATTAGCTGATTAGAGTGGGACATTGTGAGTCTACAACATTGAACTTTTTCACAATATTCTAATTTTCTGAGATACTGAATTTTGGGTTTTCATTAGCTGTAAGCCATAATCATCAAAATTAAAAGAAATAAACGCTTGAAATATTTCACTCTGTGTGTAATGAATCTATATAATATATGAGTTTCACTTTTTGAATTGAATTATCGAAATAAACGAACTTTTCCATGATATTCTAATTTATTGAGATGCACCTTTATGTAATGTAATGTAATGTAATGTATATTTCTTT
>NW_026548364.1:0-538 GCF_027596085.1 Anoplopoma fimbria | reverse complement strand
TATGTCCTTCTACAAATAATTTGTAGTGGGGTTTTTTCTTCCACACCGCCAAAATAAAAGCAGAAATAAAAAACTTTTTTTATTCATTTTTATTTTAAATATATATATATTTTAAATGTTCATATTTTTTTTATTTTTTAAATATATATACATGTTAAATATTCATAGTTTTTTAACTTTTTTATTTATATTTTTTAAATATTCATATATTTTTTATTTTTTTCTAATTTTAAATATATATATATATATATTTTAAATGTTCATAGTTTTTTTTTCTTTATTTTTTTAAATATATATATTTTTTAAATATTCATAGTTTTTTAACTTTTTTATTTTAAATATATATAATTTTTAAATGTTCATGTTTTTTTTATTTTATTTTATTTTAAATATATATATATATATTTTAAATGTTCATAGTTATGTCCTTCTACAAATAATTTATAGTGTTTATTTTTCATCACCGCCAAAATAAAAGCAGAAATGAAACTGGTTTACTTTCATTATAAAACAAAGAAAAATCTTTATCTAATTTATT
>NW_026548363.1:0-244 GCF_027596085.1 Anoplopoma fimbria | reverse complement strand
AGCACTAAAATCCTCCGGAA
This sequence comes from Anoplopoma fimbria, assembly GCF_027596085.1. Lineage (NCBI taxonomy): Eukaryota > Metazoa > Chordata > Actinopteri > Perciformes > Anoplopomatidae > Anoplopoma > Anoplopoma fimbria. Next base: position 224 of record NW_026548363.1, on the reverse strand, counting down.
AGCGCCTGCTATTTTTCCTCCCTGGGCTGCTGGAGGTCATTTTACGCCGTTTTAGTGTGCTAAAAGACCGGCTGGAGGTTGAGCCGGCCGGTCCACCGGTACGGTACCGTGAAAAACACCGGTAATCCGGCACACTGGTATACAGGAGGATGAGCCGTCCAGATAAACATCCGTGAAAACATCATGACGTGACGTCACTGCACAGCGACTGTGACAAACGAAAC
>NW_026548362.1:0-3849 GCF_027596085.1 Anoplopoma fimbria | reverse complement strand
TTTCGGAGCCTTAAAGTGATAAATACCAGCTTTTGGCAGTAATGTCGCGTAAACTGGAGGTAAACTGTGTATTAATGAACATTATCGAGGTTCGAGACTATATCCTGCAGAAATGTGTTTTAGGAGCCTTAAAGTGATAAATACCAGCTTTTGGCAGTAATGTCGCGTAAACTGGAGGTAAACTGTGTATTAATGAACATTATCGAGTTTCGAGACTATATCCTGCAGAAATGTGTTTTAGGAGGCTTAAAGTGATAAATAGCAGCTTTTGGCAGTAATGTCGCGTAAACTGGAGGTAAACTGTGTATTAATGAACATTATCGAGTTTCGAGACTATATCCTGCAGAAATGTGTTTTCGGAGCCTTAAAGTGATAAATACCAGCTTTTGGCAATAATGTCGCGTAAACTGGAGGTAAACTGTGTATTAATGAACATTATCGAGTTTCGAGACTATCTCCTGCAGAAATGTGTTTTAGGAGGCTTAAAGTGACAAATAGCAGCTTTTGGCAGTAATGTCGCGTAAACTGTGTATTAATGAACATTATTGAGTTTCGAGACTATATCCTGCAGAAATGTGTTTTAGGAGGCTTAAAGTGATACATAGCAGCTTTTGGCAGTAATGTCGCGTAAACTGGAGGTAAACTGTGTATTAATGAACATTATCGAGTTTCGAGACTATATCCTGCAGAAATGTGTTTTAGGAGGCTTAAAGTGATAAATAGCAGCTTTTGGCAGTTATGTAGCGTTAACTACAGGTAAACTGTGTATTAATGAACATTATCGAGTTTCGAGACTATATCCTTTGTTTTGGGCTTAAAGTGACAAATAGCAGCTTTTGGCAGTAATGTCGCGTAAACTGGAGGTAAACTGTGTATTAATGAACATTATCGAGTTTCGAGACTATATCCTGCAGAAATGTGTTTTAGGAGGCTTAAAGTGATACATAGCAGCTTTTGGCAGTAATGTAGCGTTAACTACAGGTAAACTGTGTATTAATGAACATTATCGCGTTTCGAGACTATATCCTTCGTTTTGGGATTTAAGTGACAAATAGCAGCTTTTGGCAGTAATGTCGCGTAAACTGTGTATTAATGAACATTATCGAGTTTCGAGACTATATCCTGCAGAAATGTGTTTTAGGAGGCTTAAAGTGATACATAGCAGCTTTTGGCGGTAATGTCGCGTAAACTGGAGGTAACTGTGTATTATTGAACATTACCCAATCCTGCATTTTTTAGTAAATGTCCAGCAGAAATGTGTTATAGTGGTAAACAGTTTTTGACGGTAATATGGCGTAAACTGTGTATTAATGAACATTATCGAGTTTCGAGACTATATCCTGCAGAAATGTGTTTTAGGAGGCTTAAAGTGATAAATAGCAGCTTTTGGCAGTAATGTCGCGTAAACTGGAGGTAAACTGTGTATTAATGAACATTATCGAGTTTCGAGACTATATCCTGCAGAAATGTTTTTAGGAGCCTTAAAGTGATAAATACCAGCTTTTGGCAGTAATGTCGCGTAAACTGGAGGTAAACTGTGTATTAATGAACATTATCGAGTTTCGAGACTATATCCTGCAGAAATGTGTTTTAGGAGCCTTAAAGTGATAAATACCAGCTTTTGGCAGTAATGTCGCGTAAACTGGAGGTAAACTGTGTATTAATGAACATTATCGAGTTTCGAGACTATATCCTGCAGAAATGTGTTTTAGGAGGCTTAAAGTGATAAATAGCAGCTTTTGGCAGTAATGTCGCGTAAACTGGAGGTAAACTGTGTATTAATGAACATTATCGAATGTTTGTGTATTAATGAACATTATCGAGACTATATCCTGCAGAAATGTGTTTTCGGAGCCTTAAAGTGATAAATACCAGCTTTTGGCAATAATGTCGCGTAAACTGGAGGTAAACTGTGTATTAATGAACATTATCGAGTTTCGAGACTATCTCCTGCAGAAATGTGTTTTAGGAGGCTTAAAGTGATAAATAGCAGCTTTTGGCAGTAATGTCGCGTAAACTGGAGGTAAACTGTGTATTAATGAACATTATCGAGTTTCGAGACTATATCCTGCAGAAATGTTTTTTCGGAGCCTTAAAGTGATAAATACCAGCTTTTGGCAGTAATGTCGCGTAAACTGGAGGTAAACTGTGTATTAATGAACATTATCGAGTTTCGAGACTATATCCTGCAGAAATGTGTTTTAGGAGCCTTAAAGTGTTAAATACCAGCTTTTGGCAGTAATGTCGCGTAAACTGGAGGTAAACTGTGTATTAATGAACATTATCGAGTTTCGAGACTATATCCTGCAGAAATGTGTTTTAGGAGGCTTAAAGTGATAAATACCAGCTTTTGGCAGTAATGTCGCGTAAACTGGAGGTAAACTGTGTATTAATGAACATTATCGAGTTTCGAGACTATATCCTGCAGAAATGTGTTTTAGGAGGCTTAAAGGAGCAGCTTAAAGTGATAAATACATTATCAGCTTTTGGAGTAATGTCGCAGCTTTTGGCAAACTGGAGGTAAACTGTGTATTAATGAACATTATCGAGTTTCGAGACTATATCCTGCAGAAATGTGTTTTCGGAGCCTTAAAGTGATAAATACCAGCTTTTGGCAGTAATGTCGCGTAAACTGGAGGTAAACTGTGTATTAATGAACATTATCGAGTTTCGAGACTATATCCTGCAGAAATGTGTTTTAGGAGGCTTAAAGTGATAAATAGCAGCTTTTGGCAGTTATGTAGCGTTAACTACAGGTAAACTGTGTATTAATGAACAGTATCGAGTTTCGAGACTATATCCTTCGTTTTGGGCTTAAAGTGACAAATAGCAGCTTTTGGCAGTAATGTCGCGTAAACTGTGTATTAATGAACATTATTGAGTTTCGAGACTATATCCTCCAGAAATGTGTTTTAGGAGGCTTAAAGTGATACATAGCAGCTTTTGGCAGTAATGTCGCGTAAACTGGAGGTAAACTGTGTATTAATGAACATTATCGAGTTTCGAGACTATATCCTGCAGAAATGTGTTTTAGGAGGCTTAAAGTGATAAATAGCAGCTTTTGGCAGTTATGTAGCGTTAACTACAGGTAAACTGTGTATTAATGAACATTATCGAGTTTCGAGACTATATCCTTTGTTATGGGCTTAAAGTGACAAATAGCAGCTTTTGGCAGTAATGTCGCGTAAACTGGAGGTAAACTGTGTATTAATGAACATTATCGAGTTTCGAGACTATATCCTGCAGAAATGTGTTTTAGGAGGCTTAAAGTGATACATAGCAGCTTTTGGCAGTAATGTCGTGTAAACTGGAGGTAAACTGTGTATTAATGAACATTATCGAGTTTCGAGACAGTTATGTAGCGTTAACTACAGGTAAACTGTGTATTAAGTAACATTATCGCGTTTCGAGACTATATCCTTCGTTTTGGGATTTAAGTGACAAATAGCAGCTTTTGGCAGTAATGTCGCGTAAACTGTGTATTACATTACATTACATTACAGTCATTTAGCAGACGCTTTTATCCAAAGCGACTTACAGGAAGTGTATTCAACATAGGTATTCAAGAGAACTAGTCACCAGAAGTCATAAGTGCATCTCCTTTCTTAAACAAGCATCTCAAAGCATAAGCCAGAGCAAAAGTATAGTGCAGAGGCAGATTACTATGAAAACAATAATTGCAACAGACTAATCCGAATATAGTAAGTGCTACAAACTACTACGAATAGGATAAGTGCAGTAAACAAATACAAATTCAATAAGTGCAGCGAACTGATACGAATACAGTAAGTGCAGCAACTAATACGAGTGCAATAAGTGCTACGAGGAAGGCTCCGGGTAGTACTTCTT
>NW_026548360.1:0-1031 GCF_027596085.1 Anoplopoma fimbria | reverse complement strand
ATTGTGTTGATACAGCTCGGGTCTTTTCATTTTATCTGCAAGAAAAACAGACTATAGGAAGTGGAATTAATACAAATGTGAAGACTTCACTGCTTAGCAGGTCCAGCTGGTAGCAGGAGGAGGGCTGCTCTCACAATCATCAGGTTTTCAAGAATTTGCCAAATGCAAAGTTACATGGGGAGTATGTGCTGCTCCGATCCTAACTGTGGTTGTATGAGGTAAACTCATCATCTCCTATTTGGGGAAAGAAGGACTCTGGCTAAAAAAATATTTGCCATTAAGGTTTGATTAACTTTCTTTACACCTAATGGGACTATCATTTGTACCGTTTCTGCTAGCTAAATTCCATTGAAGTTTTATGATAATTTCACGGAATGGAAATATTCAAACACGTTTTTTTATAGTTACATTCCACTAAATCAGAATATTATGAATATTTTGTATTCTCTCCCAAATTCAGCCCCACATATTTGTTATCTGTTGAAATATTGCTATCTCCACTTAAAATAATAACAATCACTGGGAGTTAAACAGCGTTAAGTACGCTGCAATTTGGTGCTTGGATTAGAGATTTGGCCTTGATTTAGCCTCATTTCACCTCTGTTTCAGTGGCTTTCATGTCCTTCCTCTCTCCAGGTGAGTGTGGTGGTTTCTCTCATCACCATGATCGCTCCGTCTGCCTTTGAGCTGGTGTCTCAGCTCGAGATGTACCACCCACCAACCTGCTGCGTTTCCAGCTGGCCAGGTACTCCGTCACTCCGTCGCTGCTGTCCAATGCAGCACTGAATACACACTGTACATCCCAGGTCCTACAGCTCACTATCGTTGGTCATATGTGTATGTGTTTACAGAGTGCTTGTTTTATACCTGGGGAATCTCTACAGCCTCATTATTGCCCTCCTTGATAAGGTCAACAGCATGAGCTCTGCTGTGAGTATAGAAAATATAGAACATTTAAAGCATTTTCTTTCCTTATCATTTTCATAGCCTTCATTCCTTTCAGGTGCAATGTGTAACAACTGACCACATCC
>NW_026548359.1:0-575 GCF_027596085.1 Anoplopoma fimbria | reverse complement strand
GCGGTGATCGCGGAACCTATTTCCCGGTCACCGGGATTCTACGGGACGCCTCCTCTAGCTCCCAGACGGCTCAACCTCCTCTAGCTATGCTAGCTATAGGAGGTTGAGCCAGCTGATCCACCGGTACCGGTACCGTGAAAAACACCGGTAATCCGGCACACCGGTATACAGGAGGATGAGCCGTCCAGATAAACATCCGTGAAAACATCATGACGTGACGTCACTGCACCGCGACTGTGACAAACGCGAAACATTAAATAAAGATAATAAAACATTAAATAAAGATAATGATCTTTCGTTTATATGTATGAACAAATGTCTCAAGAAAGTTATTGAATTTAAAAAAATAAAATAAAATAAAAACTACCCGGCATGCAATCCGCGGTGATCGCCGGAACCTATTTCCCGGTCACCGGGATTCTACGGGACGGCTCCTCTAGCTCCCGGACGGCTCAACCTCCTCTAGCTATGCTATCCTTCCGTTTTCAGCCCGCGGTCGCAGTCATTTTCACGCGGATTCAGCAGCATGGAGAGACAGGCTGATGGCACCACTGTTTAGCCACTTCATGCTCTCT
>NW_026548358.1:0-495 GCF_027596085.1 Anoplopoma fimbria | reverse complement strand
TTTTTTTTTAAAATCTACCCGCATGCAATGTGCGGTGATCGCCGGAACCTATTTCCCGGTCACCGGATTCTACCGGGACGCCTCCTCTAGTTTCCCAGACGGCTCAACCTCCTCTAGCTATGCTAGCCATAGGAGGTTGAGCCGGCCGGGTCCACCGGTACCGGTACCGTGAAAACACCGTAATCCGGCACACCGGTATACAGGAGGATGAGCCGTCCAGATCAACATCCGTGAAAACATCATGACGTGACGTCACTGCACCGCGACTGTGACAAACGCGAAACATTAAATAAAGATAATAAAACATTAAATGAAGAGAATGAAACATTAAATAAAGAGAATAAAACATTAAATGAAGATAATATAACATTTAACAATGGCCAAGCTGTCATCCCTGATGAACAATACCTCCCACCCCATGCAGGACACCCTGGCAGCTCTGTGCAGCTCCTTCAGCCACCGGCTGCTTCACCCCGGTGTGAAGGAGAGGTACCG
>NW_026548357.1:0-1367 GCF_027596085.1 Anoplopoma fimbria | reverse complement strand
TGGCATTGAGTTTTGAGTCCTTTGGGGTTGATTGCAGAGCTATATTTAGAAAAGAGACCTCATTTGGGGAATTTGGGGGGAAGACTCTGGGCTCCTCCACAGATAAACTGTCTGAGGAGTTCCCAGCTCCCTCTGTCTGCATTGCCCCTTCTTCTTCTTCTTCTTCTTCACCACTCTCCATGGGTGGGGCATTTGCAGACCCCTCCCCCTCCTCACCTGATCTCTGTTCTCCAGTCACAGGATTTGGAGGGAGATTTGAATTTCCCAGCCCAGCCTCTTCAATTAACTCTCCAGATGGGTCCTCTTGACCACGATTCAGTATATTTTCTTCTCTTTTTCAATTGCTTTTACCGCCTTCAGTTTGTTGGCAAACGACTTTGGACAATCCCTGAAGAGGTGTGTTGTTTCTCCACATAGATTGCACTTTCTGCCATTGGTACATTCATCAAAAGTGTGCCCAATTACTCTGCATTTCCCACAAATAATTTGTTTGCATGCTTCTGCTAGGTGCCCATGCTCACCACACTTGCGGCAGAGCTTGGGCTGGCCCTGGTAGTGAATGTAGCCCCTGTTGTTACCCAGGACTATCACAGATGGCAAGTGTTTCAGGCCCTGGAAGCCTTGGGGGTCCTTGCCATTGCTGAATGGCGACCCTCCAAGCGCAATTCCAAATACCATCTTCATCTCTTATCTTGGTAGCCTGGCCTTTAACAGTGCAATATCTACCCAGCCACAAACAAATGTCATCCGCATTCACTGTCTCATTGAACATTCTGACAATGACCGTTTTAAGGGCATTGTCAGTCAATTTCTCAACATTGAATGTGGAAAACTGGGGTTTTGTGTTCTCATACCGTGTCCAAAAGTCCCTAAGTACAACGGCGGAACAAAAGCTTACATCATATCCTTTGTTAAAAGGTAGGGTCACAATACAATTGATGTCATCTGGCTTAAACATGAGAGTTTGTTGGATAAGCTTCCTGGAAAAGTCCAGTCTCGACATGCCCACAATTTTCCGTCTATTTCTTTAAAGGAGAGTCGGACGCTATGGTGCCTCCGCATGCCGGCATGGTTGGCCGACATGGTGGAGGCACCACGCAGTTAAAGATAAAAGGAAATAAAAGACTTAAAACTCCTGAAAAGAAACCAACAAGGCTAAAAAATAGAAGGTACCAATATGATATGTGCTACAAGTGTAAAAGTATAAATAACTTAATAAATAAAGTTCAATTACCCTTTCCTGTTTGGCCTGGTCAAGATGGTCTTCCGGAAGAGTGCAGGTAAGATGCCCTCTGTGCCAATGTTATCTTGCGTAGATATTTGCAACCAAAGTGGTTGGAAAAGTTTTGCGCAAGAATAAATACAAT
>NW_026548356.1:0-1010 GCF_027596085.1 Anoplopoma fimbria | reverse complement strand
TGATACTTTCATCACTTTTAGATGCAATTCATACTTTACCTGAGTTTCTTCAAGTAAGGGCCTCTGGACTCATAATAACAAGTTTCCTTGTGTTTTCATGTAAATGCATCACTTTTAGATGCATTTACAGCTTTTCTGCTGCAAAAAGACGTTTCAGCCTTAAAATACCCCAAAAGTGTCTTTTCTGACAGGAATTCATACTTTACCTGAGTTTCTTCAAGTAAGGGCCTCTGGACTCATAATAACAAGTTTCCTTGTGTTTTCATGTAAATGCATCACTTTTAGATGCATTTACAGCTTTTCTGCTGCAAAAAGACGTTTCAGCCTTAAAATACCCCAAAAGTGTCTTTTCTGACAGGAATTCATACTTTACCTGAGTTTCTTCAAGTAAGGGCCTCTGGACTCATAATAACAACTTTCCTTGTGTTTTTATGAAAACATGATACTTTTCAAGTAAGGGCCTCTGGACTCATAATAACAACTTTCCTTGTGTTTTTATGAAAACATGATACTTTCATCACTTTTAGATGCATTTAGAGCTTTTCTGCTGCAAAAAGACGTTTCAGCCTTAAAATACCCCAAAAGTGTCTTTTCTGACAGGAATTCATACTTTACCTGAGTTTCTTCAAGTAAGGGCCTCTGGACTCATAATAACAAGTTTCCTTGTGTTTTCATGTAAATGCATCACTTTTAGATGCATTTACAGCTTTTCTGCTGCAAAAAGACGTTTCAGCCTTAAAATACCCCAAAAGTGTCTTTTCTGACAGGAATTCATACTTTACATGAGTTTCTTCAAGTAAGGGCCTCTGGACTCATAATAACAACTTTCCTTGTGTTTTCATGTAAATGCATCACTTTTAGATGCATTTACAGCTTTTCTGCTGCAAAAAGACGTTTCAGCCTTAAAATACCCCAAAAGTGTCTTTTCTGACAGGAATTCATACTTTACATGAGTTTCTTCAAGTAAGGGCCTCTGGACTCATAATAACAACTTTCCTTGTGTTTTTATG
>NW_026548355.1:0-823 GCF_027596085.1 Anoplopoma fimbria | reverse complement strand
CTGTTGATTCTACTGTTCTGATATTCTCTAATCAGGAAGTGTTTGAAGCTCTGTTGTGTTTGATGCTCCTGTGCCTTTAATCAGGAACTGCTCTGAGAGGTGTGCTTTAGCTTCAATAGGTCAATTGTCCTCTTAACTGCTAGGGGGAGTGGCTTACACATCTCAAGGATATATATACTCAGACCACACAAACCTTTCTCCAGTGTATTTTGACTCTGGAGGGATACTGAACTACTTGATTCTGCTAGGATAGACTAAGTATATTGTTTTCTTAAAATTGATCTTAAACTGTACCAAGCCTGCTTAAAAAGGGTTAGTGACTGATGCTGATTCTGTTGATTCTACTGTTCTGATATTCTCTAATCAGGAAGTGTTTGAAGCTCTGTTGTGTTTGATGCTCCTGTGCCTTTAATCAGGAACTGCTCTGAGAGGTGTGCTTTAGCTTCAATAGGTCAATTGTCCTCTTAACTGCTAGGGGAGTGGCTTACACTCCTGGCAGACAACTAGCAATCAGTAGGTAGGCCCTTAACCACTGCTGCTGCCTGGAAGCGTCTGGCAAACGAAGGCTAGGGCGAACAAAGGCAACAGGGCGACTTTCTCAAGCCAGACCGTCAAGCAAAGACTTCTCGACGTGTACTTGTAATGGTCAGTAATTTGTTTATATTGACTACCATGTGTCTGCATCCTATTTCTGTCTGTTCCTCTGTCCGGTGGTCACGTAGACAGTGGTCACTCCCAGGCGCCGTGACCCCACTAACCTCATCTATCCCACTCTCTCAGCCCATGGTGAGCAAGTGGTGTCGGGGGGGCTTTGGAACTGCCA
>NW_026548354.1:0-536 GCF_027596085.1 Anoplopoma fimbria | reverse complement strand
AAGTTTTTCCATCCAATCACTAAAAGCATAATCAATCTCGGGTTCTGCATTAATCAAAGTGGCATTACCTTCTATTTTGTCATTTATCAAATTATCCATCCAATCAAAAAAAGTATGAAACAATCCCCCAAACAGCCAGGCTGCAGGGGAAATGAAACACACATGAAACTATCACAAATGCACCTTATGACTCACAAGCACACGCGGTCCCAACAAACACTCGACTGCTCTCTGCTCACTTCCTGCTTCCTGCTTGCACACCTGAACGGGATCAGACGAGATCGGGCGTGTTCAGGGTGGTATGGCCGTAAGCAAATATTGTGCCTACCAAAGGGCCTTTTAAAGATACTATATCACCACGCTTTGCTCTTTCGTCTATACAGGGAGCGCCTGCAGATTGCCAGACACACTCACAGCTTTTAAATGTCAAATCAGAATGTACAAAGTGGCTATAAGGATCACAAATGTAGTGCAGTAAAAAGATTAATATTTACTGTTGAAATGTAGAATACGTTAGCATAAAATTGAAAAGAAAA
>NW_026548353.1:0-880 GCF_027596085.1 Anoplopoma fimbria | reverse complement strand
GTGCTTGACCAGACAAAATGTGTTCTGGACGTTCAAAGTTGTGCCTTGGTAAAACAGACATTTGATTGACCACCATTGACAACGATGTTTCTGGGCTACAGGACTTTCAATGACTGATTTATCTCCATGTCACGTTTGAGTTCTACTCTAGCATGGGAACAAAAGGACATAGTTATTCATTGTGCTCCGAAGAATTTTGCAGCATGCACCTCCTTAATGACAAGCTTCCACCGAGACTTGAACTCGGATCACTGGATTCAAAGTCCAGAGTGCTGACCATTACACCATGGAAGCCAAAGATCACTTTTGTAGCTCCAGGTCAAAGCGAAAATGTGTCAATACTCAACGATATTTGCCAATTCAATCTTCCCTTCACTCAATTTTATGCCATTATGTGAGCCTTTCTGTGTGCATTGGTGGTATAGTGGTAAGCATAGCTGCTTGCCAAGCAGTTGACCTGGGTTCGATTCCCAGCCAATGCAATTGTAGGAGCTTGGTGTCATGTGGTGGCTGCCCTGTTTGTACCATTTAGGGTAAATGTCTTGAATAACAAAGCGCTTCCAGAGTGGAATGTTGCAGTGCTTGACCAGACACAATGTGTTCTGGACGTTCGGGAAGTTGTGTCTTGTGAAACAGACATTTGATTGACCTCCATTGACAACGACATATCTGGGCTACAAGACTTTTCAATGACTGACTTATCTCCACGTCACTTTTGAGTTCTACTGTAGCATGGGAACAACAGGACAGTTATATTCATTCTGCTCAGAAGAATTTTGCAGCATGCACCTCCTTAATGACAACCTTCCACCGAGACTTGAACTCGGATCACTGGATTCAGAGCCCAGAGTGCTGACCTTACACCATGAAACCCAAGTGA
>NW_026548352.1:0-1131 GCF_027596085.1 Anoplopoma fimbria | reverse complement strand
TCATACTGTAAGAACTGATCTCCTTGTCAGTTAAAATGAAGCAGTAGTTAAAGAAATCTAACCTGATGTCTGGCCTCTGTGGTGCTGTCCCTTTAAGCAGTCGGTGTGGTTGTGATTGGTCTGATGAATGAGTGTGTTTCATCCTGGGCTGCTGTGGTGTGGGATGCTCCAGTGGGGTCCAGAGCAGCAGGTAGCTCCACTACAGTCACCCCAGTCCAGTCAGCTGAGAAGCCTGCAGAGTCTGCTAACACACTGGCCTGCACACACACTCCCAGCAGAGGCAGCATGAGTACGGTGTCCGAGCCTTTGGTTGGCAGCAGCAGCAGGTCTCTGTCTGCAGCCAAGAGGCACAAAAGTATCAGGAAGAACTCCAGAAGGATTTATTCAGCCTACCAGGACCACCAGCAGGGGTGAGTCATCTATTTGAGCCTTAAATGACTTCCTGTAGGTTATACAATTAGTCATTTACTAAATCTAATCATCAGAACTACATCAGAGTTTCCTGTCTGCTGTGTTACCATCCAGGGACATTGTGACCTGTTGGCCATCTAGCATGATGTGAGTTTATTAGTCACAAGGATTATCAAAGAGTTTGACACTGTGAAGATATATTGATCAGTTGTGAATAAAATGTCAAAACACGTTGATGTAATATCAAACCATTTGGTTTAATTCTGATAATAACTCAGTGATGATAGAGCTTTTATGTTATTAAAGTTAATCCAGTGATTGTAAACCTTGTTTGGATTTGGAAATACTGACAATCAGCCCAAACTCCTGTTTCTCTCTTTGTAATGGTGATTATTGGGTTATTGATATATCTTGTTTATTTGGAGATTGCACTCTTTTATCGTTTATGCTCTTGCCTCTCCTTTACACATTTTTCTTTTCATCAGAATAACTCGGTCTACTCAGAGGACACTAAAGAAGCTGTCTTCATCTACAGAGACTATTTCTAAAATGCACACAGCATTCATTACAAACACATTACAAAAGGAGGGACAATGCAATTGGAGAAGTGCACTGGACATACAGAATTTATTTCTCAAAGGTCATATACATAAAACAATATATGATTTGATTCTTGTGAGATGTTGCACAGGATGTATGCTACCTTTTTAAATAAGATGA
>NW_026548351.1:0-1277 GCF_027596085.1 Anoplopoma fimbria | reverse complement strand
GCTTATCCGGGGTCGGGTCGCGGGGGAGCAGCTCAAGCAGGGGGCCCCAGACTTCCCTTTCCCGGGCCACATTGACCAACTCTGACGGGGGATCCCGAGGCGTTCCCAGGCCAGTGTTGAGATATAATCTCTCCACCTAGTCCTGGGTCTTCCCCGAGGTCTCCTCCCCACTGGACGTGCCTGAAACACCTCCCAAGGAAGGCGCCCAGTGGGCATCCTTGCCAGATGCCCGAACCACCTCAGCTGACTCCTTTCTAAGTAAAGGAGCAGCGGCTCTAATCCGAGTTCCTCACGGATGGCTGAGCTTCTCACCCTATCCCTAAGGGAGACGCCAGCCACCCTTCTGAGAAAACTCATCTCGGCCGCTTGTACCCGCGATCTCGTCCTTTCGGTCATCACCCAGCCCTCATGACCATAGGTGAGGATAGGAACGAAGATCGACCGGTAGATCGAGAGCTTTGCCTTGCGGCTCAGCTCTCTTTTCGTTACAACGGTGCGGTAAAGCGAACGCAATACCGCCCCCGCTGCTCCGATTCTCCGGCCAATCTCACGCTCCATAGTACCCTCACTCGCGAACAAGACCCCCGAGGTACTTGAACTCCTTCACTTGGGCTAAGGACTCATTTCCTACCCGGAGTAAGCAATCCATCGGTTTCCTGCTAAGAGTCATGGCCTCAGATTTAGCGGTGCTGATCCTCATCCCAGCCGCTTCACACTCGGCCGCCAGCCGATCCAGTGAGTGCTGAAGGTCACAGGCCGATGATCCAATGAGGACCACATCATCTGCAAAAAGCAGTGACGAGATCCTCAGACCACCGAACTGCAACCCCTCCCCACCACGACTACGCCTCGATATCCTGTCCATGTATATCACAAACAGGATTGGTGACAAGGCGCAGCCCTGGCGGAGACCAGCACCCACTGAGAACGAAACTGACTGGCTGCCGAGGACGCGAACACAGCTCTCGCTTTGGGAGTACAGGGATTGGATGGCCCTGAGGATAGACCCCCCCTTACCCCATACTCCCGCAGCACCTCCCACAGTTTCTCCCGGGGACCCGGTCATACGCCTTCTCCAGATCCACAAAACACATGTAGACCGGATGGGCATACTCCCAGGCCCCTCCAGGATCCTTGCGAGAGTGAAGAGCTGGTCCGTAGTTCCACGTCCGGGGCGAAAACCGCATTGTTCCTCTTCAATCTGAGGTTCGACGATCGGCCCGAACCCTCCTTTCCAGCACCTTGGAGTAGACTTTACCAGGGAGGCTGAGAAGTGT
>NW_026548350.1:0-1669 GCF_027596085.1 Anoplopoma fimbria | reverse complement strand
TTTAGCATAACAGAGATACAACACATTCAATGTCCATCCATCCATCCATCTTCCGTAACCGCTTATCCAGTTAAGGGTCGCGGGGTGCTGGAGCCGATCCCAGCTGTCAATGGGCGAAGGCAGGGTACACCCTGGACAGGTCGCCAGTCTGTCGCAGGGCTGACACATAGAGACAGACAACCACTCACTCTCACATTCACACCTACGGGCAATTTCAGAGTCATCAATTAACCTAAGCTGCATGTCTTTGGACTGTGGGAGGAAGCCGGAGAACCCGGAGAGAACCCACGCTGACACGGGGAGAACATGCAAACTCCACACAGAAGGTTGTCTGGCCCGGGAATTGAACCCGGGCCCCTCTTGCTGTGAGGCGACAGTGCTAACCACTACACCACCGTGCAGCTCACATTCAATGTATATGACATAAATTATTCATATAATAAGACTACTTATAATAACAGCAGCAATTATTACAGTAGAATTATAATTATGAAAATAGGGATAGTAATGTGATTAATAATAATAATCGAAGTAGCAGTGGGTGTCAGTCGGCTCACAGCAGGAGGCACGACTACGGTCCAGGTACCACAACGATTCATGGAAACCTGCAGAGCGAGAAAGCAAAAGGGCTTCAGGGTGGAAGTAAAGCTAAAATGCTTAATGGTACAGGTAATAGTAATAGTAATGTGACTAGTAATAATAATGGTGGTAGCAGTCGGTGTCAGCAGGGCCGTAGCGGGATGCACGACCACGGTCCAGGTACAGCCACGATTTATAGAAGCCTGCGAAGCGAGAAAGCACAAAGACTCCAGGGTACAAGCAAGTCAATAAGCGTAATAGTACAGGCAATAATAATAGTAATGTGACTAATAATGATAGTGATAGTAGTAGTGGGTGTCAGCAGGGCCTCAGTAGGTGGCACGATGACAGTCCAAATATAACCCCGATTCCTGGGAACCTGCGAGGCGAGAAAGCACAAGGACTCCGGGGAAGAAGCAAAATCAGTAATGTGCATAAATAGGAGATTAATACATGAAGATACACATACATATGAATTTATACATTCATATGTATGTGGTCATATATGTACGTGTGACAACACACATTCATGTTACAGCCGCATATTTACTGATATTCCTTTGAACATGTGGCCCAAATTGTGTTATCTTGTCTTCTTTTTTGCTTTTACTAACTGTGACCTGTCAGATTTGTTTAAGCACTCAGGTTTGATTTTTTTTGATTTTTTTTTACAGCTGTGTCCAGGGGTGAAAACCTTCCATTTCTTCTGCCATTGATCATCGGGTTGATTTGTGGAATTTGACTGATTACTCTCCTGCTGCTGTTGTGTTGGTACAGAAAGTCAATAGGTGAGACCTTTTCCCTCAGATATTTAATGGATGTGCTCTGATATGAAACCCAAATGAATCAGTTTCCAATACAATGCAATGTAAACAGATCAGAAATACAAGAATATAATGGTTTAACATGATTATTTATAACTGACAGTTCCTTAACTTAATTGAAATGTACATTTCAAATGCAGATGAATCCAGTGATGTCATATGCCACGGCTGTGGCACATGAGGTAGAGCGCTTTGTCCCGTAACCACAAGGTTGGTGGTTCAAACCCCTCTACCGGCAACATGCCGAGGTGTCCCTGAGCAAGACA
>NW_026548349.1:0-2187 GCF_027596085.1 Anoplopoma fimbria | reverse complement strand
GTAAGTTCAATTTAATTTCACTCAAAATGTGAGTGATTCATTCAAAATAATGTATAATATTATTTTGTATTATCATTATAATAAATGAATATTCATATAGTTTACATAAATACCTTATGTTAGTATTTTAAGAGAAAAAAATAGTTTTCACTGTGAAAGAAATCCCTTCCCAACAGAACCAACTCGGCCTGTCCTCACTGTGTCTCCATTATGGCCGACTCCTGGAGACTCTGTCACTCTGACCTGCAGTGTTGAACATCCCTCTGCAGGATGGAGGTTCTACTGGTATAAGGCTGTTCCTCGAGTACCAGAAATGTTTTACAACCGTAAGCTGCTTCCTGACAGCACCACGAGGACCAAACAGGATTCCTACATTGTTCATGGACCATCAAACACAATGGGATATATGTGCAGAGTTAAAAGAGGAGATCCAGTGTATGAAACTCTGCATAGCCATCCTAAGTTTGTCTGGTTTGGAGGTCAGTGCATTTGTTTCTTTCTTTGTTACACTTTAAAAACATATTTAATTCAGAATTAAATTTACCAAGCATAATTATTTAAGGTATTGACTTTTGTAACCCCTTTTGTACTGATGCCAGCATCAAGTGTATTTCACAACCAATCTCCAGACAGAATGATGGCCATTTATCAACATTTAATAAATATATTTGTTATTGGTCTTCGCTCTTTGGTGGGAGTGATGGTTCTAGCAGAGTTTTTGAAGGTGTACATGGTTAGTTGCACTTTATAATCATCTGTGATTGTTACAAAATTGAAAGGAGTCTTTAAAATACTGAATCATTCTGTGTTTATCAAAAACTGTTCAATAAATTAATTAAAACTTCCACCTCTCTTATAGAAAAACACCAACAAAATGTGTCTAATGTGATGTTCATGTCTATCTTTTGATGTTACTGACACATTTGTAATGAGCTTACCCACCAGGCTCTACAGAAAGCATATGAAAAGGATTACAAGCTGAAGGCTCATTTCCACTGTCCTTAATGTTAAATATCCTTTTGATATGTATTTTTAGGCAACATCACATGTTATTTCTTTCCAGATTTAAACTCATCAGCGTCTCTCACAGTGACTCCTGACAGAGTGCAACACTTCTCCTCTGAGTCTTTGTCACTGAGCTGTAAGGGAAAATCCACCATATGGAAAGTGATGAGGTTTAGTGAAAGGGGCATCCTGTCACCCTGTCATGACTGGGGAACAATGAATGGATCCACATGCCACATCCACACCTTACAGTACACTGATGCGGTGTACTGGTGTGAGTCCGGATCAGAAGAGTTCAGCAACGCTGTCAACATCACTGTACAATGTATGTTTAATGACACGGTTCTGCAAGGTTTTCATATTTCTTTGCATTTCATGGCAAAGGCCATCATGTGGACATGTGAGAAGTTTCTAAAATGCTACAGACATACACAGCCATGGTAGGGAATTAAGGAATTTGGGATTTCCCCTTTTAGAATATATCAAAAACATTCATTTCTTTTAAAGAAATATTTTGAACTTAATGACTGTTCTCAAACCATTTACTCTTGTCAACAATAACATTTTCTGATCCAAAACTAAGAAGGACAGGCTTTAAAACCACTTTAAAAAATGTCAACAGGTAATTCATTTTTTTCCACTGAAGCCAGTGAAATGCGTGTTTTTTTTAAATCTGTGAAATCAGTAATGTGACGCTTTATAGCTAGTATTTGAATAATAATAATAATAATACAGTTTCTCTCTGCAGTGGCCAGGCCTGTAAGCTGGTTACCTCTTGTGCCACTGCTCACTGCGTTCCTCACTGGAGCTGCATTGATTATCATCCTGCTCTTGCTGTGTCACTTCCTGAAGTCCAAGTGTGAGAAAGAAGTTCTAATGTCATAACACTAAAGAGAATAACACAAAAATAAATAAATAATGACAATAAATTTCTTGTTTTACAGGCCCATGCATTGACAGGTTGGTGCAACAGTCTATTCTCGCACTTTGATCCTAACAGCGATACAGTAAATGTTTCCTGCTTCCTAACTTTACTGTAATTCCCACATGTTTTAGTGTCCCGCAACCCCAGAGTGCCCATCAGGATGAATGGGTCAACCAGGATCAAACTCAAGAGCACATATACACCTCACCTCTTGAAGGTCAGCCTTCCTGAATACTTTCACATTATTATTATTTTTC
>NW_026548348.1:0-468 GCF_027596085.1 Anoplopoma fimbria | reverse complement strand
AAAGAGAAATTTGATTCCAGTTGGGAATATGTTTAACAGTTTTTATTTCATCTCATGATTCATTTTTCTTCTTAATCCTTTGTTTCTATTCACCAAAAACTAAAAAGAATAAAAACAAAATAACAAACAGGATTATTCCCATTATGCTCTTTTTAATCTTTATTTTTTGTCTTTTGTTTGTTCCCTCATTATGCACGTCTGGGTCTGGCCCCGGCATACAGAGCAGTGGCGTGCACAGGGGGCAGGGGGCGGTCGCCCCAGCACTTGTGGCCCAATTGTTGAAAAACACGTGCTAAAGTGCCCTCTCAGGAGCCAAAACGCGTATTAAAGGGGCCCCTTGGGAGCCAAAACGCGTAACTGCCCTCAAGTGTCCTTTCGGGAACCAAAACGTGTACTAAACTGCCCCCTTTGAAGCCAAAACAAAAGTGTGCATAGAGGTGCTCTCAAGTGTCCCTTGGGAGCCAAAAC
>NW_026548347.1:0-360 GCF_027596085.1 Anoplopoma fimbria | reverse complement strand
CCTTTTTTTTGACTTTTTCGACATACTATATATAACCTCTTTTTTGACTTTTTCGACATACTATGCTTTTTCAATTTTTTTAGACATACTATGCTATGACAGTTTTGGACATACCAAACAATGACTTTTTCCACATACTATAGTATAACCTTTTTTTGACTTTTTTCGACATACTATAGTATAACCTCTTTTTTTACTTTTTCGACATACTATAGTATGACTTTTTTTCAATTTTTTTCGACATACTATGCTATGACAGTTTTGGACATACCATACTATGACTTTTTCGACATACTATAGTATAACCTTTTTTTTACTTTTTTCGACATACTATAGTATAACCTCTTTTTTGACTTTTTC
>NW_026548346.1:0-779 GCF_027596085.1 Anoplopoma fimbria | reverse complement strand
GTTATGACAGTTATGTAGCATTAACTACAGGTAAACTGTGTATTAATGAACATTATCGAGTTTCGAGACTATATCCTGCAGAAATGTGTTTTAGGAGGCTTATAGGGTGATAAATAGCAGCTTTGGCAGTAATGTAGCGCTGTAAACTGTGTATTAATGAACATTATCGAGTTCGAGACTATATCCTGCAGAAATGTGTTTTAGGAGGCTTAAAGTGATATAGCAGCTTTTGGCGGTAATGTCGCGTAAACTGGAGGTAACTGTGTATTATTGAACATTACCCAAATTTCAGTAAATGTCCAGCAGAAATGTGTTATAGTGGTAAACAGTTTTTGACGGTAATATGGCGTAAACTGTGTATTAATGAACATTATCGAGTTTCGAGACTATATCCTGCAGAAATGTGTTTTCGGAGCCTTAAAGTGATAAATACCAGCTTTTGGCAGTAATGTCGCGTAAACTGGAGTAAACTGTATTAATGAACATTATCGAGTTTTAGAGACTATATCCTGCAGAAATGTGTTTTAGGAGCCTTAAAGTGATAAATACCAGCTTTTGGCAGTAATGTCGCGTAAACTGGAGGTAAACTGTGTATTAATGAACATTATCGAAGTTTCGAGACTATATCCTACTGAAATGTGTTTTAGGAGGCTTAAAGTGATAAATAGCAGCTTTTGGCAGTAATGTCGCGTAAACTGGAGGTAAGAAGCTGTGTATTAATGAACATTATCGAGTTTCAGACTATATCCTGCAGAAATGTGTTTTAGGAGCCTTAAAGT
>NW_026548345.1:0-515 GCF_027596085.1 Anoplopoma fimbria | reverse complement strand
ATGCTCTCTCTTTTACGGACGTTTTCAGCCGGCGGTCGCGGTCATTTTCTCGCGGATGGAGCAGCATGGAGAGACAGGCTGATGGCACCACTGTTTCCCCACTTCATGCACTCTTTTACGGACGTTTTCAGCCGGCGGTCGCGGTCATTTTCTCGCGGATGGAGCAGCATGGAGAGACAGGCTGACGGCACCACCGTTTCCCGTTTTCACTCCATGCTCTTCTCTTTTACGGACGTTTTCATTTCATGGCTCGGTCATTTTTCGCGGATGGGAGCAGCGCTGGAGACAGGCTGATGCTGTTACCCACTCCATGCTCTTTACGGACGTTTTTCATCCGGCGGTCGCGGTCATTTTCTCGCGGATGGAGCAGCATGGTTGTTTTGGTTCATTTTACGCCGTTTTAGTGTGCTAAAAGACCCGCTGTCACTCCCAGAGTTTACCCTGACTTGGAGCACTCTGCTGCGGGTGTTTTGACGCTGTGATGCCGGTCATTTTACGCCGTTTCACTGCCTTAA
>NW_026548344.1:0-787 GCF_027596085.1 Anoplopoma fimbria | reverse complement strand
CGATAGTTCCCTCTGTATCTGTGGAGCGATAGTTCCCTCTGTATCTGTGGAGCGATAGTTCCCTCTGTATCTGTGGAGCGATAGTTCCCTCTGTATCTGTGGAGCGATAGTTCCCTCTGTATCTGTGGAGCGATAGTTCCCTCTGTATATGTGGAGCGATAGTTCCCTCTGTATCTGTGGAGCGATAGTTCCCTCTGTATCTGTGGAGCGATAGTTCCCTCTGTATCTGTGGAGCGATAGTTCCCTCTGTATCTGTGGAGTGATAGTTCCCTCTGTGATAGTTCCCTCTGTATATGTGGAGTGATAGTTCCCTCTGTGATAGTTCCCTCTGTATCTGTGGAGCGATAGTTCCCTCTGTATCTGTGGAGCGATAGTTCCCTCTGTATCTGTGGAGCGATAGTTCCCTCTGTATCTGTGGAGCGATATAGTTCCCTCTGTATCTGTGGAGCGATAGTTCCCTCTGTATCTGTGGAGCGATAGTTCCCTCTGTCCTTCCTCTTCTGCTCTTAACACACACAAACACACTCTTTTCTCAGTGACAGTGCTGTAGATATGTTAATGTCACTGAAACACTGTCATACTACTGTCACTGGACACTAAGGTATCCAGCTGATCTCTTCTTAGTTTGCCTATTGTGCTGTTTGAGTGAGTCAGGACAACAGCAGCCCTGTCTCTTAAAAATGTACATTTACTGCTGAATGCTTTGCCAAATGTATTATGTTCCCTGGCAGCAGCTCTGCAAAAAGTGCTGTGTGGGGTGGGGGGGTTTATGTCCACACCAGCATGT
>NW_026548343.1:0-525 GCF_027596085.1 Anoplopoma fimbria | reverse complement strand
GTCTGTCTCTCTCTCTCACTGTTTGTTTGTCTCTTTTCTCTCTCTCTTTTTCTCTACCTCTGTCTGTCTGTCTGTTTTCTCTCTACCTCTCTGTCTGTCTGTCTGTGTTTCTCTCTTCCTCTCTGTCTGTCTGTCTGTGTTCCTCTCTTCCTCTCTGTCTATCTGTCTCTGGTTCTCTCTTCCTCTCTCGTCTGCCTGTCTCTTCCTCTCTTCCTCCGTGTCTGTCTCTGTGTTTCTCTTCCTCTCTGTCTGTGTTTCTCTCTTTCCTCTCTGTCTGTTTCTCTCTTCTTCTCTGTCTGTCTGTGTGTCTCTCTTCCTCTTCAAAGTATCCCAGCAACTAAGTATCCCAGCAACTAAGTATCCCAGCAACTAAGTATCCCAGCAACTAAGTATCCGTGAAGTCACATGGCTTCTTCGGCTGTATTACTTCACTCAACAATGTCCACGCGACGCCTCAATCATCTTCTCCTCCTCCACATCCACAAAGACTTGACCGATGGCCTGGGCCACTGTTGAGGTCATTGT
>NW_026548342.1:0-909 GCF_027596085.1 Anoplopoma fimbria | reverse complement strand
CCAAGCAACTCAGTATCCAAGTAACGCAACTAAGTATCCAAGCAACGCAACTAAGTATCCAAGCAACGCAACTAAGTATCCAAGCAACGCAACTAAGTATCCAAGCAACGCAGTATCCAAGCAACGCAGTATCAGTGAAGTCACATGGCTTCTTCGGCTGTATTACTTCACTCAACAATGTCCACGCGACGCCTCAATCATCTTCTCCTCCTCCACATCCACAAAGACCTAGGCCTACTTCAACAGTTCAGGCAGCGTTGCTAATAGGCCCCCCAGTCTGAGTGGCACTTTGAACTTTTATAAAGGATTTTTTAATATGGTGTTGTTAACTAATTAAATAATATTATGAAATGATATTACAATACCTATGGGGCGGCTGTGGCACATGAGGTAGAACGCTTGACCCACAACCACAAGGTTGGTGGTTCGAACCCCTCTACAGTATCAAAGCAACTAAGTAT
Organism: Anoplopoma fimbria; assembly: GCF_027596085.1. Taxonomy (NCBI): domain Eukaryota; kingdom Metazoa; phylum Chordata; class Actinopteri; order Perciformes; family Anoplopomatidae; genus Anoplopoma; species Anoplopoma fimbria. The sequence goes on along the minus strand of NW_026548342.1, from coordinate 448 downwards.
CAAAGCAACTAAGTATCCAAGCAACGCAACTAAGTATCAGTGAAGTCACATGGCTTCTTCGGCTGTATTACTTCACTCAACAATGTCCATGCGACGCCTCAATCATCTTCTCCTCCTATTAGGCCTACTTCAACAGTTCAGGCAGCGTTGCTAATAGGCCCCCCAGTCTGAGTGGCACTTTGAACTTTTATAAAGGATTTTTTTAATATGGTGTTAACTAATTAAATAATATTATTATTATTATTATAATGATATTACAATACCTATGGGGCGGCTGTGGCACATGAGGTAGAGCGCTGACCCACAACCACAAGGTTGGTGGTTCGAACCCTCTACAGTATCAAAGCAACTAAGTATCCAAGCAACGCAACTAAGTATCCAAGCAACGCAACTAAGTCTCCAAGCAACTAAGTATCAAAGCAACAAAGTAACTAAGTATCAAAGCAGA
>NW_026548341.1:0-822 GCF_027596085.1 Anoplopoma fimbria | reverse complement strand
TTTACCATCAAGAAACTGGCTCTCAGCAGCAGTATTTGCATATAACTTCAGTTTTACCTGAAAATGACCTGCTGCTTAGCTGCTTAGAGCCAGTTTCTTGATGAAATCATGTAAACTACGTATTATTGAACATTATCCACACATAACTGGCTGTAAACAGCAGTATTTACATATAACTTCAGTTGTACCTGAAAATGACCTGAAATTGCAAATACTGCTGCTTAGAGCCAGTTTCTTGATGGAAATCATGTAAGCTATGTATTATTGAACATTATCCACACATACTGCCAAAAGCTGCCAAACGCTGCTATTTATGACTTTAAAGCTCCAAAAACACATTTCTGCAGGATAGTGACTGAAATGTAGGACATTGTTCAAAATACATACTTTACCATCAAGAAACTGGCTGTAAACAGCAGTATTTACATATAACTTCAGTTGTACCTGAAAATGACCTGAAATTGCAAATACTGCTGCTTAGAGCCAGTTTCTTGATGGAAATCATGTAAACTACGTATTATTGAACATTATCCACACATACTGCTATTTATGACTTTAAAGCTCCCAAAACACATTTCTGCAGGATAGTAACTGAAATTTCGGACAATGTTCAAAATACATACTTTACCATCAAGAAACTGGCTCTCAGCAGCAGTATTTGCATATAACTTCAGTTTTACCTGAAAATGACCTGCTGCTTAGCTGCTTAGAGCCAGTTTCTTGATGGAAATCATGTAAACTACGTATTATTGAACATTATCCACACATACTGCCAAAAGCAGCCAAACACTGCTATTTATGAATTTAAAGGTCCAAAAACAC
>NW_026548340.1:0-485 GCF_027596085.1 Anoplopoma fimbria | reverse complement strand
ACTATCCTGCAGAAATGTGTTTTGGGAGCTTTAAAGTCATAAATAGCAGTATGTGTGATAATGTCTAATAATAATGAAGCTTACATGATTTCCATCAAAACTGGCTCTAAGGCAGTATTTGCAATTTCAGGTCATTTTCAACTGAAGTTATATGTAAATAGCTGCTGTTTAGAGCCAGTTTCTTGATGGTAAAAGTATGTATTTTGAACAATGTCCTACATTTCAGTCACTATCCTGCAGAAATGTGTTTTTGGAGCTTTAAAGTCATAAATAGCAGCGTTTGGCTGCTTTTGGCAGTATGTGTGGATAATGTTCAATAATATGTAGTTTACATGATTTCCATCAAAACTGGCTCTAAACAGCAGGTCATTTTCAGGTAAAACTGAAGTTATATGCAAATACTGCTGTTTACAGCCAGTTTCTTGATGGCAAAGTATGTATTATTGAACATTATCCTACATTTCAGTCACTATCCTGCAGAAATG
>NW_026548339.1:0-439 GCF_027596085.1 Anoplopoma fimbria | reverse complement strand
ATTTCCCTTGGCAAACCTAGTGGAGTAGTACTAGAAATGAGGGCCGACTCACCAGAACCAGAGGATACCAGACTGCAGGAGCTGATGTACGTATGTCACACTCACACTATGTTTTTGATCCCATAGCTTTAAATGCAGTTTGTAGAGAATGAAAAAGTCCACTATTAGAATTTTCACTTGTAAAATGTTGCATAATGTTAACCTTCAAGGGTTCTCTGTGTGTGTGTGTGTGTGTGTGTGTGTGTGTGTGTGTGTGTGTGTGTGTGTGTGTGTGTGTGTGTGTGTGTGTGAGAAACAAAAGAACCAGAGTGATTTAATCCACCATTGATTGATTCAAATAGAACACTAACTAATCTGAGGATGACTACAAATTGTTCCTTTCCAAATATGTATTGTATTGTCAAGGATCCTTTTAGTCAGGTTGTTCTTATACACAGTC
>NW_026548338.1:0-4952 GCF_027596085.1 Anoplopoma fimbria | reverse complement strand
GCACTCAAGTTGGTAACATGCTTCAAAACACTGATCAGCCCTTTGCTTACTCGCTAACTCAACTTCAGTTAAGTGAGGGATGAAAGGCAATCCTCCAAGCTGGTCCTCTTTCCCATAGCTGCTCAGGTACAGCTCTTGTGGAGGTGGTGAGTTTCGACCAAAGTAGCACCACCATCACAAGCTTGAATGAAAAGGTAGACAAGGTTGCAAGCCATCTATAACTCGCTGCGTCGAGTTTTGCAGTGGTCAAGATATACGTTAATGGGTTATTGTCAGTAACTACAGTGAAGTGATTTCCATAAAGATAGTCACAGAATTTTTCAGCGACTGACCACTTAAGTGCCAAGAATTCCAGCTTATGGGCTGGGTACCGGCTCTCACTCCGCGATAGCCCCCTGCTCGCATAAGCTATGACCCGGAGCTGACCTTCTTGTTCTTGATAAAGAACAGCACCAAGGCCGCTGGTGCTGGCATCGGTATGTAGTACATACGGCTTTTGAGGATCGGCGAAGCCCAATACCGGAGCGGTGGTAAGCGCTTCAATGACCTGCTTAAATGCCTGCTGACAAGCAGGTGTCCAACGACCACCAAAGGGTGCCTTTGGGTCATGGTAAGTCTGATCAGTTGATGGTTTCAAGTTGGATTTCTTACGTGGAGGTGGGTACCCGGAGGTCAGGCCGTGCAAGGACTTCACGATGTCAGAGTAACCCTTCACAAACCTCCTGTAGTACCCTGCAAAACCCAAGAATGACCTCAATTCTCGCAGGTTTCGGGGGACTGGCCAGGTTTTGAGAGAAGCAATCTTCTCTGGGTCAGTTTCAACCCCGTTCCTGGAGACGACATGTCCGAGATATCGGACAGATGTCTGAAAGAAAGAACACTTCTCAGGTGAGAGTTTTAGACCAAACTCCTTCAAACGACCAAGAACTTTCATAAGTCGGGCTTCATGCTCCTCCAAGGTCTTTGAGAAGATGATCAGATCGTCTAAGAAAACCAAGACTTCCTGCAAATGCATATCGCCCATGCATTTCTCCATTAACCTTTGAAAGGTGCTTGGTGCGTTTGTCACACCCTGAGGCATCCTGTTGAACTCCCAAAACCCAAGCGGGCATACAAATGCTGTCTTGGATTTGTCTTTCTCTTCGACTTCAATCTGGTAATAACCAGACTTCAAATCGAGGACCGAAAACCACTGAGAACCTGAAAGTGCAGAGAAGGTGTCTTCAAGCTTGGGAAGTGCGTATGCATCCTTTATTGTCTGCAGGTTCAGCTTGCGGTAGTCAATGCAGAGTCTGACAGTACCGTTCTTTTTCTTGACAACCACGATTGGGGACGAAAAAGGTGACTCAGATTCCCTAATTACCCCAGTTTGTAAGAGCTCTTGGATATGCTTGCGAACAGCTTCAACATCAGCTGGATGTATTGGCCGAGGCCGCTGCTTGAAAGGAGTCTCATCCGAAAGCTTAATGTGATGTGCCACTTTATCTGTTCGCCCAAAATCCAAGTCGTGTTGCGCAAACACTTCTGGCATGTTATGAAGTTTCTCGACAATGCGCTCTTTCCAATCAGGTGGGATAGGCGAATCCCCAAAGTTGAAGTGCAAGTTTGACTTCTGAGATGACTCAGCATCGGCTGGTTGATTCACTTGCTGTTGGGACAAGACGCTCTGGTAAGTACCGATGTCTGCAAGTTTACACCCTGCAGGGATGATAACATCATGTTCAGATACATTACTAACGATGACTGGAAGCTTGAAGGGTCGCTGGTTGGGAAAGTCAACCAAGCAAGACTTCACTATTAACCCGCCAGGCAAAGTAGATGAAGATGAATGCTCAACAACAACAGTCTTCTCATTCTGGAAGTCGTTAGCTACAGTGAAACCTTCGATGACAACGGTCTTTCCAGCCGGAACGACCTCTGGTTTCTTTTCTTGTAGCTTCACCATGCCATGGCTATTGCTAGCCTGTCTGCGTCTGAGTTCAAGGACCTTGATCACAGCTTGGTAGCCGTAATGGGCTGGCTGATAGTTGGTTGAATCACCTTCCGAAAATGTGTCATACAAGACATCCATGGTGTTGGTACCTATAAGCACAAGAGACTGTGAGGTGGCCCTGACATCAGGCACAACCAAAGCAAGGGTAGGTACCTCGATCGAAACACCAAGCAACGCCTGTGGAAAGACAACTGTCATTTCAATGTAACCTTGGTAGGGCACGGATTGTCCGTTTGCTCCCTCTACCTCTAGGAGATCGTGCAAGGGTTTGATTTCTTGTTCGGCTAGGTGCTGTTCATAAAATGAATGAGGAACGGTGGTGACCTGTGAACCTGTATCAAGTAGACAGTTAACTTGTTTACCGTTGATGGTCACTTGAGCTGTACTTCTGGTACCTACCAACCCAGAAGGAAGCTTAAAGGAGTGGTTTCTTTTAGAGTGTTCTGAAATGGTACACTTTTGAACCTTGTATTTCTTTGAGGAACGTGGTTGCTTCTCTTCAGCCCCTGTCTGCCCCACGACAGAGACTGAATCTAGTTTAAAGGTAAGTCAGGGCAGTTCTGTTGTTCCCACTTGTGCTGTCTTTCCTCTAATTTTTTCTCTTTTCAGTCACTAAAGTCGGGTTTGAGTCATTGGTGCAAAATGTTGATACGTGTCCATCCTCCCCACAACTAAAACAATACCAAGGTCTGGGTTTGTTTGTGTAGTTCTTTCTTGGTTGTTTCGTCGTGTCTGGTTTTGTACTGTGTGATGTTGACACTCTGCTTTGTGTTTTTCCCGCAGCTCCTCTATCACTAAACCCCCCAGGCGTCCTCTGAGCCATTAAGGTGGTTAGCTGACTCTGGAGGCTAGCTACCTGCTTCCTAAGATCGTCAATAGCACTGGGCTGGGTCTCTGGGTTCTCTGTTGGCTCAACAATACAGCTACTTTGTGACTGGAGCTGAACTCTCTGCCTTGTGGAACCTACATGCTTCCTCATGCGACTAGCTTTTACTGCCTGTCTGTCCTCCTCAGTACGTAGCATTAGCAAAAGCTCTGAGAACGGAGGTGGAAGATTTTTCTTCTGCTCAAGTTGTAAACTAGAGAGCAGAGCAGTGTCCCAGCATCCTCTACAAAACTGTTTGAGGAGGTGTTTACCTACTTCCCCTGGTACGACCCCCCCTCTCTTAACAGCCTGGTTGAGCGTGAGCTGCAACCGCTGTAGGTAAGCTGATGGCTTCTCGCCTGGATCCTGGAGAGTACTCATGAATTGAGCAAACAGCTCTTCTCCATCTTCAACTGCACCAAAAGCAGAATCTAGAAGTTGCAAATAGGCTGAAGGCAATGAATTGGAGCACAAGCCTCTTACCACATCTGCTGCAGGTGAAAGCAAACTCTCCAAGATCCTTCGAGACACTTGAAGAGGAGACATACTGGGATCATTCAAGAGAAGGTCAATGTGCGAACGCCAAGTATCATAGTCCACTTCACTATTCGGTCTGGGAATTTTCCCTGAAAATGAGCGAAGTCGGACTGGGAATGAAGAGGAAGAACCTGCATCCCCCCTCCTCACAATGTGTTCAACCACAACTTTCTGAACCTCTGGTGGATTGATGTCACTCGCAGAAAGGGATAGGACTCTTCTTTGATCAACAACTGGTGCTGACATAGCACTGTTTTCACCACTGTCATCCTGAGGGGGACCTGAGAAAGGACTGGTGGGCTGTGGGGACTCTACAGGAAACTCACTGAGTACTAGAGGCGACGGCTCGTTTGCAGATTGCATGCTTTCAACATCACTACCGATATGCATCATCATCTCTCTTAAGACTGCTTCGTAGTCTTTGCCGCTTAACTTTGCTAGCTCTTTTAGCTCTGTCAGGTAAGTTTTTGTAGCACTGCTACCTAGCTTAGAAGTGTAAACACTACTTAAAGCCTCAACATTGTACACAACATTTGAATCACAAAGTGACTGCATAGCTTGTACAGCTGAGCCACTAGCGTACTCGACAATCAGGTTTTTGTGTAAATCAGAAGACTCATCCTCAACCAAAAGAGTGCGCTGAATGGCACCATACTTCTTAAGGAAATCAATCACTTCTTCAACCTGAACTGACTCAGTTATTCCATCAACGATGACTGCGTTGGGAATTTTAACACTTGACCTCTGGATAAAATCCATGTTTGAATAAAGCAATATTGATGTCACCTAACTGGGCTCCCTGGCTGGCTTTCCACTTACTGTAACCCCTCTTTGCCTTATGAGGTTACAGGTATTTTTTGGGTTTCGGTTTCAATTCGAAGTTGGACCAGTTACCAGGATTCTAGGTTAACGCTCATGGAGCCCAGGATGGAACATCAACACTGACCACACTCACACAAAACATAGTTTCAGAACTGTATTGTTAACAACAATTTTCAACATGGAAAATAATAAAATGCGCGCAAAATAAAATAGAAATATAAAAGTGTTTCCCACAGACCAAGGACCAATGTGTGGTGCGGGGGTGTGGTGCGTGCGTGCGTGCGACGTTATTTTCGTTATTTTCACTCCGTAGTAGTTACAGTAGTCCGGTAACTTATCAACGCCCCAGCGTGTCCGGTTGCTAAGCGACGGGTGACATCGGTGGGTTCACGTGTTCGAGGATCGTCGCTCTCGCTCTGTCTCCGTCTGTGTGTTTGTGTGTTTGTGTGTGTGTGTGTTTGTGTGTGTGTGTGTGTGTGTGTGTGTGTGTGTGTGTGTGTGTGTGTGTGTGTTTGTGTTTGTGTGTGTGTGTGTGTGTGTGTGTGTGTGTGTGTGTGTGTGTGTGTGAACGAGAATGACAGGGAGAACGAGTGCTATGCGGAGATGAATGAACGGAACGATTTTTATATTTCCAAATCGCGTTATAAAAAAAAAAAAAGAGACAGAATCAATTCGTGGCGCTCGATGTTGATTCTGTGGCGCCGCGCCACACAATGGTCTATGTATGGGAAACAC
>NW_026548337.1:0-1003 GCF_027596085.1 Anoplopoma fimbria | reverse complement strand
CTCTAAAAAAGAAGATATTTTTCAAAAGTGAGGATATTTTTAGAAAGTGAGGATATTTTTCAAAAGTGAGGATATTTTTCAAAAGTGAGGATATTTTTAACATGAGGATATGAGGATTTTTTCAAAAGTGAGGATATTTTACTAACATGAGGATATATTTAAAAAGTGAGGATATTTTACTAAAGGGATGATATTTTTCAAAAGTGAGGAGATTATTTTACCAAGGTGAGGATATTTTACCAAAGTGAAGATATTTTTAGAAAGTGAGGATATTTTTCAAAGGTGAGGATATTTTACTAACATTTAGGCCTGCTGATTGGACGTGCTGACGTACTGCGGTAAGCGTGTTGCCTCACTTCCGGTTCTCAGCGTAGTTGATAGCGTACTTTTCGCAGCTCCAGCGAAAACTAGTGAATTGTGTGACATTCTTTATTATAGCGGCTAATTACCTGTCTTACACTTAAAACACTTGAACACTCATATCACATCTTAATTCAGCGACTTTTCGCTTAAACCAACAGTTTACACGTTGTTCAGTTCTGCTAACGCTAGCTAGCCTCATTTAGCTTAGCAGCTAGCGATGGCGCTCCTCTCTCCTCTCTCTCCTGCTCTCTCTCCTCCTCCCTCCTGCTCAGTGTGTCTCATGTTTAGCCATGCCTCTGCCTCCTTTACTGATACGGGTACATGTAACAAATGTAGTTTGTTTGTTAGGTTGGAGGCGAGGCTCAGTGAGTTAGAGGCCCGGTTCCGCACCATTGAAGCTCAGTCGTTAGCTACTGCAGTTAGCCAGCCCACTCCCGTAGTCGGTGCGGGCCAACCAGACTTAGCTCCTGCTAGCTGTCCCCCGGCAACCCCCGAGCAGCCGGGAGGCTGGGTGACTGTCCGAAGGAAGCATAGTTCTATGTCGAAGCACACGGGGCACCACCAACCGCTTCACGTTTCTAACCGGTTTTCCCCGCTCAGCGACACACCCGCTGAGAAACCAACTCTGGTGATCGGCAGC
>NW_026548336.1:0-517 GCF_027596085.1 Anoplopoma fimbria | reverse complement strand
CACAATATATTTTTTCTACCCTCGCACTGTGACATTCCAATATCAAAGCGCTTTGTTATTCAAGACATTAAGCCTAAATGGTTCCAAAAGGGGACCCCCACTTCTCTGCCGTGAATTAACACATGACAACAGGCCACTAAGAATGCATTGGCTGGGAATCGAACCCAGGTCAACTGCTTGGAAGGCAGCTATGCTAACCACTATACCACCAACGCACGATAAGGGCATTCCATAATGACAAGAAAATCAGGTGAAGGGAAAATTGAGTCAGCAAATGTCATTGAGTATTAACACGTTCGAACTTGATTACAGCAAACTTGGTCACTTGGGTTTCATGGTGTAAGGTCAGCACTCTGGGCTCTGAATCCAGTGATCCGAGTTCAAGTCTCAGTGAAACTTTGTCAATAAGGAGGTGCTTTTGGTGCAAAATTCTACAGAGCAGAATGAATATAACTGTCCTGTTGTTCCCATGCTACAGTAGAACTCAAAAGTGACGTGGAGATAAGTCAGTCATTGA
>NW_026548335.1:0-892 GCF_027596085.1 Anoplopoma fimbria | reverse complement strand
GTATTTGGTATATGGTATATGGTATTTGGTATATGGTATATGGTATTTGGTATATGGTATTTGGTATATGGTATATGGTATATGGTATATGGTATATGGTATTTGGTATATGGTATATGGTATATGGTATTTGGTATATGGTATATGGTATTTGGTATATGGTATATGGTATATGGTATATGGTATATGGTATTTTGTATTTGGTATATGGTATAAGGTATTTGGTATATGGTATTTGCGATATGGTATATGGTATATGGTATATGGTATATGGTATTTGGTATATAGTATATGGTATATGGTATATGGTATTTGGTATTTGGTATATGGTATATGGTATATGGTATTTTGTATATTGTATATGGTATAAGGTATTTGGTATATGGTATTTGCGATATGGTATATGGTATATGGTATATGGTATATGGTATTTGGTATATGGTATATGGTATATGGTATTTGGTATTTGGTATATAGTATATGGTATATGGTATATGGTATATGGTATTTGGTATATGGTATATGGTATTTGGTATACGGTATATGGTATTTGGTATATGGTATATGGTATATGGTATTTGGTATTTGGAATATGGTATATGGTATTTTGTAAATGGTATATGGTACATGGTATTTGGGATATGGTATATGGTATATGGTATATGGTATATGGTATATGGTATATGGTATGCGCCATATGGTATATGGCATATGGTATTTTGTATATGGAATATGGTATTTGGTATATGGTATTTGGTATTTGGTATATGGTATATGTTATATGGTATATGGTGTTTGGTATATGGTATTTGGTATATGGAATATGGTATATGGTATATGGTATATGGTATATGGTATTTTGTATATGGTATTTGGTATATGGTATATGGTA
>NW_026548333.1:0-377 GCF_027596085.1 Anoplopoma fimbria | reverse complement strand
ACAGAGAGACAGACAGACAGGGAGACAAACAGAGAGACAGACAGAGAGACAAACAGAAGAGACAGAGAGATAAACAGAGAGACAAATAGAAAGACAAAGAGAGAGACAAACAGAGAGAGAGAGAGACAAACAGAGAGACAAATAGAGAGACAGAGAGACAAACAGAGAGAGACAAACAGAGAGACAAACAGAGAGACAGACAAACAGACAGAGAGACAGACAAACAGGGAGACAAAGAGAGAGACAGACAGACAAACAGAGAGAGAGAGAGACAGAGAAACAGAGAGACAGAGAGACAAACAGAGAGACAGAGAGACAAACAGAGAGACAGACAGAGAGACAAACAGAGAGACAGACAGACAGTGAGACAAACAGAG
>NW_026548332.1:0-525 GCF_027596085.1 Anoplopoma fimbria | reverse complement strand
ATAATCTTATCCATCTGATGAGATCCATGTAATCATGAGGCAGGAGAGGTGACGGAGTATAAAGAAATGGAGGTTGGGAGACCGCTCCATGTGTCCCATGTGAGACTAGAGCTCAACGCTGGCTTATTTGTCACATAATTAAACCTAAACAAGTAGTTTGTGTCCTTAACTCTTGGGGCTGGTGCAGGTGCAATGGTCGCTCATGTTGCTGGACATTGGCAGGAGAATGCACAGAAAACGCAGCACTGTACGGGGATCCATTGTTTTTGTAGCTCCATGGAGCATGGTGGTTATGATCCCCTACGTCTCAAGCAGCCACAGAGACAGACTGTGGTTATAAGGACTAGTGTGTTTATTTACGATGCTGTAAAGCGGATGAGAACTGAACAGATCTTGTCCTCGACACACACAAAATACAAACAGCGTTGTGAAAAATGGCGCCGCGGGAATATGAAATTGAAAACAACAAAGACGGCTCTGCTCTGGCTGACTCATCACCCTCTTTCATCCAGTTCATCACTGAGG
>NW_026548330.1:0-1898 GCF_027596085.1 Anoplopoma fimbria | reverse complement strand
GCAGTTCCTGATTAAAGGCACAGGAGCATCAAACACAACAGAGCTTCAAACACTTCCTGATTAGAGAATATCAGAACAGTAGAATCAACAGAATCAGCATCAGTCACTAACCCTTTTTAAGCAGGCTTGGTACAGTTTAAGATCAATTTTAAGAAAACAATATACTTAGTCTATCCTAGCAGAATCAAGTAGTTCAGTATCCCTCCAGAGTCAAAATACACTGGAGAAAGGTTTATGGTCTGAGTATATATATCCTTGAGATGTGTAAGCCACTCCCCCTAGCAGTTAAGAGGACAATTGACCTATTGAAGCTAAAGCACACCTCTCAGAGCAGTTCCTGATTAAAGGCACAGGAGCATCAAACACAACAGAGCTTCAAACACTTCCTGATTAAGAATATCAGAACAGTAGAATCAACAGAATCAGCATCAGTCACTAACCCTTTTTTAAGCAGGCTTGGTACAGTTTAAGATCAATTTTAAGAAAACAATATACTTAGTCTATCCTAGCAGAATCAAAGTAGTTCAGTATCCCTCCAGAGTCAAAAATACACTGGAGAAAGGTTTGTGTGGTCTGAGTATATATATCCTTGAGATGTGTAAGCCACTCCCCCTAGCAGTTAAGAGGACAATTGACCTATTGAAGCTAAAGCACACCTCTCAGAGCAGTTCCTGATTAAAGGCACAGGAGCATCAAACACAACAGAGCTTCAAACACTTCCTGATTAGAGAATATCAGAACAGTAGAATCAACAGAATCAGCATCAGTCACTAACCCTTTTTTAAGCAGGCTTGGTACAGTTTAAGATCAATTTTAAGAAAACAATATACTTAGTCTATCCTAGCAGAATCAAGTAGTTCAGTATCCTCAGAGTCAAAATACACTGGAGAAAGGTTTGTGTGGTCTGAGTATATATATCCTTGAGATGTGTAAGCCACTCCCCCTAGCAGTTAAGAGGACAATTGACTATTGAAGCTAAAGCACACCTCTCAGAGCAGTTCCTGATTAAAGGCACAGGAGCATCAAACACAACAGAGCTTCAAACACTTCCTGATTAGAGAATATCAGAACAGTAGAATCAACAGAATCAGCATCAGTCACTAACCCTTTTTTAAGCAGGCTTGGTACAGTTTAAGATCAATTTTAAGAAAACAATACACTTAGTCTATCCTAGCAGAATCAAGTAGTTCAGTATCCCTCCAGAGTCAAAATACACTGGAGAAAGGTTTGTGTGGTCTGAGTATATATATCCTTGAGATGTGTAAGCCACTCCCCCTAGCAGTTAAGAGGACAATTGACCTATTGAAGCTAAAGCACACCTCTCAGAGCAGTTCCTGATTAAAGGCACAGGAGCATCAAACACAACAGAGCTTCAAACACTTCCTGATTAGAGAATATCAGAACAGTAGAATCAACAGAATCAGCATCAGTCACTAACCCTTTTTTAAGCAGGCTTGGTACAGTTTAAGATCAATTTTAAGAAAACAATATACTTAGTCTATCCTAGCAGAATCAAGTAGTTCAGTATCCCTCCAGAGTCAAAATACACTGGAGAAAGGTTTGTGTGGTCTGAGTATATATCCTTGAGATGTGTAAGCCACTCCCCCTAGCAGTTAAGAGGACAATTGACCTATTGAAGCTAAAGCACACCTCTCAGAGCAGTTCCTGATTAAAGGCACAGGAGCATCAAACACAACAGAGCTTCAAACACTTCCTGATTAGAGAATATCAGAACAGTAGAATCAACAGAATCAGCATCAGTCACTAACCCTTTTTTAAGCAGGCTTGGTACAGTTTAAGATCAATTTTAAGAAAACAATATACTTAGTCTATCCTAGCAGAATCAAGTAGTTCAGTATCCTTCCAGAGTCAAAATACACTGGAGAAAGGTTTGTGTG
>NW_026548329.1:0-611 GCF_027596085.1 Anoplopoma fimbria | reverse complement strand
CCTATTGAAGCTAAGCACACCTCTCAGAGCAGTTTCCTGATTAAAGGCACAGGAGCATCAAACACAACAGAGCTTCAAACACTTCCTGATTAGAGAATATCAGAACAGTAGAATCAACAGAATCAGCATCAGTCACTAACCCTTTTTTAAGCAGGCTTGGTACAGTTTAAGATCAATTTTAAGAAAACAATATACTTAGTCTATCCTAGCAGAATCAAGTAGTTCAGTATCCCTCCAGAGTCAAAATACACTGGAGAAAGGTTTGTGTGGTCTGAGTATATATATCCTTGAGATGTGTAAGCCACTCCCCCTAGCAGTTAAGAGGACAATTGACCTATTGAAGCTAAAGCACACCTCTCAGAGCAGTTCCTGATTAAAGGCACAGGAGCATCAAACACAACAGAGCTTCAAACACTTCCTGATTAGAGAATATCAGAACAGTAGAATCAACAGAATCAGCATCAGTCACTAACCCTTTTTTAAGCAGGCTTGGTACAGTTTAAGATCAATTTTAAGAAAACAATATACTTAGTCTATCCTAGCAGAATCAAGTAGTTCAGTATCCCTCCAGAGTCAAAATACACTGGAGAAAGGTTTGTGTGGTCTGAGTA
>NW_026548328.1:0-803 GCF_027596085.1 Anoplopoma fimbria | reverse complement strand
CCGTAGGTTTCCCCAACACAGACACGGCTTCAGTGGGTAGGTTTTTAACAAAGGTATATTTATTTTATCCAATATACACCACACAATGCGAACCGGCTGTAAGTTCCTGCCCGTCTGCTTCGGGCGCACTCGGTCCAGCTGCTCCCGTAACGTCACCTCTCTGATGGCTTCCGGTCTCGTTCCGTCGCCACCTCTCTGATGAAAGCCGCTCTGTCTCAGTCCGTTCCTCTGTGACTGTCTATCTCGAACTCCCGCCTGCTACTGTAGAAATACATTCAGCCTGATTAGCACCATGTTACAGCCGTGTTGATTGAACTCACCCCGGCACTGTTATGAACCACTCCCCACCTCTCTCGCCTGCAGCTGGTGACCAGCCCACTGCCACACATGGTTTCCATCAATAAACTGGCTTTAAACAGCAGTATTTGCAATTTCCAGGTCATTTTCAGGAAAAACTAAAGTTAACAATGTTCAATGTAACATATTTTTTACATAGTTTCCATCAATAAACTGGTTCTAAACAGCAGTATTTGCAATTTCAGGTCATTTTCAGGAAAAACTAAAGTTAACAATGCAAAAGCTACTATTTGCCACTTTACAGCTACCAATACATATTTCTGCAGGATAGTCACTGAAATGTGGATAATGTAATGGTTTCCATCAAGAAACTGGCTCTAAACAGCATTACTTGCAATTTCAGGTCATTTTCAGCTAAAACTGTGGGTAACGCCACACATTCTGCCAAAAGCTGCTATTTATCACTTTACAGCTCTCAAAACACATTCCTGCAGGATAGTCACTAA
>NW_026548327.1:0-2358 GCF_027596085.1 Anoplopoma fimbria | reverse complement strand
GGTCATAGTATAGTATGTCGAAAAAGTCATAAAAAAGTCATAGTATAGTATGTTGAAAAAAGTCTATAGTATAGTATGTTGAAAAAGTAAGAAAAGTCATAGTATAGTATGTCGAAAAAGTCAAGTATAGTATGTTGAAAAAAGGTCATAGTATAGTATGTCGAAAAAGTCAAAAAAAGTCATAGTATATTATGTTGAAAAAAGTCATAGTATAGTCTGTTGAAGAAAGCCTAAGTATAGTATGTTGAAAAAAGTCATAAAAAGGTCATAGTATAGTATGTCGAAAAAGTCATAAAAAGGTCATAGTATAGTATGTCGAAAAAAGTCATAAAAAGTCATAGTATAGTATGTTGAAAAAAGTCATAGTATAGTATGTTGAATAAAAGTCATAAAGTCATAGTATAGTATGTCATGAAAAGATAATATGGGTCATAGTATAGTATGCCAAAAAAAAAAAAAGTCATAATATTATGTTGAAAAAAGTCATAGTATAGTCTGTTGAAGAAAGCCTGTGTAGAAAAAAAGTCAGAAAAAAGGTCATAGTATAGTATGTCGAAAAGTATAAAAAAATCATAGTATAGTATGTTGAAAAAGTCAAAAAAGTCACAGTATATTATGTTGAAAAAAGTCATAAGTACAGTCATGTTGAAAAAAGCCTAAGTATAGTATGTTGAATAAAAGTCATAAAAAAGGTCATAGTATAGTATGTCGAAAAAGCCTAAGTCAAAAAAAGGTCATAGTATATTATGTTGAAAAAAGTCATAAAAAGTCAGTATATTATGTTGAAAAAAGTCTAAGTATAGTATGTTGAAAAAAGTCATAAAAAGTATAGTATAGTTGAAAAAAGTCATAAAAAGGTCAAGTATAGTATGTTGAAAAAGTCAAAAAAGGTCATAGTATAGTATGTCGAAAAAAGTCAAAAAAGTCATCGTATAGTATGTCGAAAAAAGCCTTAAAAAAGTCATAGTATAGTATGTTAATAAAGCCTTCATTAGTCCAACAATGACAAATTACAATTATCTGCATTTAACCCATCACAGAGGAGCAGTTGGATGCCTGGGGGTTAGGTGTCTCGCTCAAGGACACCTCTGCATGTTGACTGAAGAGGGGTTCGAACCACCAACCTTGTGGTTACGGGATGAGCGCTCTACCTGGCGTGCCACAGCCACCCTTCTGAATAAATTCATAAAAAGGTCATAGTATAGTATGTCGAATAAAGCCTAAGTGTAGTATGTCGAAAAAAAGGTCATAGTATAATCTTATGTCGATAAAAAGTCATAAAAAAGTCATAGTATAGTATGTTAAAAAAAAAAAGTCATAGTATAGTATGTTGAAAAATGTCATAGAAAAAAAGTCATATAGTATGTTGAAAAAATAAAAAGGTCATAGTATAGTATGTCGAAAAAGTATAAAAAAGGTCATAGTATAGTATGTCGAAAAAGTCAAAAAAAGTCATAGTATAGTATGTTGAATAAAGTCAGAAGTGTAGTATGTTGAAAAAAGTGTAGTATGTTGAAAAAAAGGTCATTGTATAGTATGTCGAAAAAAGTATAAAAAAAGGTCATAGTATAGTATGTCGAAAAAAGTCAAAAAAAGTCATAGTATATTATGTTGAAAAAGCATAGTGTAGTATGTTGAAAAAAAGCCATAAGTATAGTATGTTGAAAAAAAGTATAAAAAAAGGTCATAGTATAGTATGTCGAAAAAAGTCAAAAAAAGTTCATAGTATATTATGTTGAAAAAAATTCATAGAAAGTCTTTTGAAGAAAGCCTAAGTATAGTATGTTGAAAAAAAGTCATAAAAAGGTCATAGAAAAAAAAGTCAAAAAAAGGTCATAGTATAGTATGTTGAAAAAGTCATAGTATAGTCTGTTGAAGAAAGCCTAAGTATAGTATGTTGAAAAAAAGTCATAAAAAGGTCATAGTATAGTATGTTGAAAAAGTCATAAAAAGGTCATAGTATAGTATGTCGAAAAAAGTCAAAAAAGTCATTGTATAGTATGTTGAAAAAAAGCCTTAAAAAAGTCATAGTATAGTATGTTAATAAAGCCTTCATTAGTCCAACAATGACAAATTACAATTATCTGCATTTAACCCATCACAGAGGAGCAGTGGGATGCCTGGGGGTTAGGTGGCTCGCTCAAGGACACCTCTGCATGTTGACTGAAGAGGGGTTCGAACCACCAACCTCGTGGTTACGGGATGAGCGCTCTACCTGGCGTGCCAGCCACCCTTTTGAATGAATTCATAAAAGTCATAGTATAGTATGTCAAAAAGTATGAAAAAGGTCAGAGTATAGTATGTCAGCTTATTAGGTTGAAAAAAAGTTTAGTATGTCGAAAAGTATAAAAAAAGGTC
>NW_026548325.1:0-2032 GCF_027596085.1 Anoplopoma fimbria | reverse complement strand
CGGTCATTTTCTCGCGGATGGAGCAGCATGGAGAGGCAGGCTGATGGCACCACTGTTTCCCCACTCCATGCTCTCTTTTACGGACGTTTTCAGCCGGCGGTCGCGGTCATTTTCTCGCGGATGGAGCAGCATGGAGAGGCAGGCTGATGGCACCACTGTTTCCCCACTCCATGCTCTCTCTTTACGGACGTTTTCAGCCGGCGGTCGCGGTCATTTTCTCGCGGATGGAGCAGCATGGAGAGACAGGCTGATGGCACCACTGTTTCCCCACTCCATGCACTCTCTTTTACGGACGTTTTCAGCCGGCGGTCGCGGTCATTTTCTCGCGGATGGAGCAGCATGGAGAGACAGGCTGATGGCACCACTGTTTCCCCACTTCATGCACTCTTTTACGGACGTTTTCAGCCGGCGGTCGCGGTCATTTTCTCGCGGATGGAGCAGCATGGAGAGACAGGCTGATGGCACCACTGTTTCCCCACTCCATGCTCTCTCTTTTACGGACGTTTTCAGCCGGCGGTCGCGGTCATTTTCTCGCGGATGGAGCAGCATGGAGAGACAGGCTGATGGCACCACTGTTTCCCCACTCCATGCTCTCTTTTACGGACGTTTTCAGCCGGCGGTCGCGGTCATTTTCTCGCGGATGGAGCAGCATGGAGAGACAGGCTGATGGCACCACTGTTTCCCCACTTCATGCTCTCTCTTTTACGGACGTTTTCAGCCGGCGGTCGCGGTCATTTTCTCGCGGATGGAGCAGCATGGAGAGACAGGCTGATGGCACCACTGTTTCCCCACTTCATGCACTCTTTTACGGACGTTTTCAGCCGGCGGTCGCGGTCATTTTCTCGCGGATGGAGCAGCATGGAGAGACAGGCTGATGGCACCACTGTTTCCCCACTTCATGCACTCTTTTACGGACGTTTTCAGCCGGCGGTCGCGGTCATTTTCTCGCGGATGGAGCAGCATGGAGAGACAGGCTGATGGCACCACTGTTTCCCCACTCCATGCTCTCTCTTTTACGGACGTTTTCAGCCGGCGGTCGCGGTCATTTTCTCGCGGATGGAGCAGCATGGAGAGACAGGCTGATGGCACCACTGTTTCCCCACTTCATGCACTCTCTTTACGGACGTTTTCAGCCGGCGGTCGCGGTCATTTTCTCGCGGATGGAGCAGCATGGAGAGGCAGGCTGATGGCACCACTGTTTCCCCACTCCATGCTCTCTCTTTTACGGACGTTTTCAGCCGGCGGTCGCGGTCATTTTCTCGCGGATGGAGCAGCATGGAGAGACAGGCTGATGGCACCACTGTTTCCCCACTCCATGCTCTCTCTTTTACGGACGTTTTCAGCCGGCGGTCGCGGTCATTTTCTCGCGGATGGAGCAGCATGGAGAGGCAGGCTGATGGCACCACTGTTTCCCCACTCCATGCTCTCTCTTTTACGGACGTTTTCAGCCGGCGGTCGCGGTCATTTTCTCGCGGATGGAGCAGCATGGAGAGACAGGCTGATGGCACCACTGTTTCCCCACTCCATGCTCTCTCTTTTACGGACGTTTTCAGCCGGCGGTCGCGGTCATTTTCTCGCGGATGGAGCAGCATGGAGAGGCAGGCTGATGGCACCACTGTTTCCCCACTCCATGCTCTCTTTTACGGACGTTTTCAGCCGGCGGTCGCGGTCATTTTCTCGCGGATGGAGCAGCATGGAGAGACAGGCTGATGGCACCACTGTTTCCCCACTTCATGCTCTCTCTTTACGGACGTTTTCAGCCGGCGGTCGCGGTCATTTTCTCGCGGATGGAGCAGCATGGAGAGACAGGCTGATGGCACCACTGTTTCCCACTTCATGCACTCTTTTACGGACGTTTTCAGCCGGCGGTCGCGGTCATTTTCTCGCGGATGGAGCAGCATGGAGAGACAGGCTGATGGCACCACTGTTTCCCCACTTCATGCTCTCTTTTACGGACGTTTTCAGCCGGCGGTCGCGGTCATTTTCTCGCGGATGGAGCAGCATGGAGAGACAGGCTGATGGCACCACTGTT
>NW_026548324.1:0-531 GCF_027596085.1 Anoplopoma fimbria | reverse complement strand
ATATGTGCTCAACATGTTACACCCTGAAAAGGGGAGAAATCAATAAAGGTGCTCGGACACGATGCTTTCTCTGTGGCAGCTTCATTGAGAATGAGGCATCGTGGCCGTGAGCTCCCCCTTCCGGCCGCTGCAGGCATGACTAATCAATCCCCCAGTGTCCTCTCTCAAAAAGGCTCAACAAGTCGATCATAGATTAACTACTAAATTTACCCTGTTAACCTTTTTAACCTTTTCTAATAAAATCAATCTATCACACACTCCCCTGCAAAGTTAGATGTCGTCCCGACATCACAACGTTCACGAACCAAGGGTCTTCAACCTGGTATGTTCTAATTGTCTTAACTGTGTCTTGAGGGTGATAGCAATGTAGTGACTATTTTCGGCATAACGATAAATATGGATGTACTGCTTATATCTGACTCCACTAACTCTAGTGATCTTTTGTCTTCAGTCAAACAGTCTCTCTCTGTACTGAACAATCCAATCTATTTTATGCCTGGTATCGCTGCATGAATAAGGGTTGGTAAACTT
>NW_026548323.1:0-1020 GCF_027596085.1 Anoplopoma fimbria | reverse complement strand
AGGATAGTCACTGAAATGTGGATAATGTAAAGAATACATATGGTTTCCATCAAGAAACTGGCTCTAAACAGCATTACTTGCAATTTCAGGTCATTTTCAGCTAAAACTGTGGGTAACGCCACACATTCTGCCAAAAGCTGCTATTTATCACTTTACAGCTCTCAAAACACATTCCTGCAGGATAGTCACTAAAAATTAGGATAATGTGAAAGAATACATAGTTTACATGGTTTCCATCAAGAAACTGGCTCTAAACAGCAGTATTTGCAATTTTCATCAAGAAACTGGCTCTAAACAGCAGTATTTGCAATTTCAGGTAATTTTCAGTTACAACTGTGGGTAACGCCACACATTCTGCCAAAAGCTGCTATTTATCACTTTACAGCTCTCAAAACACATTCCTGCAGGATAGTCACTAAAAATTAGGATAATGTTCAAAAGAATACATAGTTTTACATGGTTTCCATCAAGAAACTGGCTCTAAACAGCAGTATTTGCAATTTCAGGTCATTTTCAGGAAAAACTAAAGTTAACAGTGCAAAAGCTGCTATTTATCACTTTACAGCTAACAAAACACATTTCTGCAGGATAGTCACTGAAATTTGGATAATGTGAAAGAATACATAGTTTACATGGTTTCCATCAAGAAACTGGCTCTAAACAGCATTACTTGCAATTTCAGGTCATTTTCAGCTAAAACTGTGGGTAACGCCACACATTCTGCCAAAAGCTGCTATTTATCACTTTACAGCTCTCAAAACACATTCCTGCAGGATAGTCACTAAGAATTAGGATAATGTTCAATGGAACATATTTTACATAGTTTCCATCAATAAACTGGTTCTAAACAGCAGTATTTGCAATTTCAGGTCATATTCAGGAAAAACTAAAGTTAACAATGTTCAATGTAACATATTTTACATAGTTTCCATCAATAAACTGGTTCTAAACAGCAGTATTTGCAATTTCAGGTCATTTTCAGGAAAAACTAAAGTTAACAATGCAAAAGGCTACTATTTG
>NW_026548322.1:0-498 GCF_027596085.1 Anoplopoma fimbria | reverse complement strand
GTATGAATTCCTATCAGAAAAGACAGTTTTGGGGTATTTTAAGGCTGAAACGTCTTTTGGCAGCAGAAAAGCTGTAAATGCATCTAAAAGTGATGAAAGTATCATGTTTTCATGAAAACATATGGAAACTTACTCCAGAGGGGTTTCTTACTTGAAGAAACTCATGTAAAGTATGGTTTCTTCAGAAAAGACACTTTTGGGGTATTTTAAGGCTGAAACGTCTTTTGGCAGCAGAAAAGCTGTAAATGCATCTAAAAGTGATGAAAGTATCATGTTTTCATGAAAACATAAGGAAACTTGTTATTGTGAGTCCAGAGGCCCTTACTTGAAGAAACTCATGTAAAGTATGAATTCCTATCAGAAAAGACAGTTTTGGGGTATTTTCAAGGCTGAAACGTCTTTTGGCAGCAGAAAAGCTGTAAATGCATCTAAAAGTGATGAAAGTATCATGTTTTCATGAAAACATATGGAAACTTACTCCAGAGGGCCTTACTTGAA
>NW_026548321.1:0-332 GCF_027596085.1 Anoplopoma fimbria | reverse complement strand
TATTTTCTGCGACGAAACCAGACTTTACATGAGTTTCTTCAAGTAAGGGCCTCTGACTCATAATAACAAATTTCCTTGTGATTTCATGAAAACATGATACTTTCATCACTTTTAGATGCATTTCCGGGTTTTTGCTCACAAAGTCGTTTCAGCCTGAAAATACCCCAAAAGTGTATTTTCTGACAGGAAACCATACTTTACAGGAGTTTCTTCAAGTAAGGGCCTCTGGACTAATATCAACTAGTTTCCTTGTGTTTTCATGAAAATATGATACTTTCATATCTTTTAGATGCATTTCCGGCTTTTTTGCTCACAAAAGTCGTTTCAGCCTT
>NW_026548320.1:0-1412 GCF_027596085.1 Anoplopoma fimbria | reverse complement strand
GTCCACATTGTCACTGGCTGAACTTCTCTATATAACCTGGGCTGATACGGGTAAAGCACTTCATTTGCATGTGCTGCACTATAGCATGCTGGGGTCCCGAGTTGGTCATAGGTGAAGATTTTTGGGGCTCTTCTTTCTCTCCTTGGGAGGTCATGTCCTTGTTCCCTGATATCTTCACCTGAATCTGAATACGGGGATACCGGACTCTCGTCCTGTGCTTCTTCAACAGGTTGTACATTTTCACTCCGATTATCATCTTCCTGCAGCACGTTCTCCTCGTGTGTCTCAAACTCACTTATGTTTGTTATGGGCCTTTCTTCAACCACTGGCCCGTCAGCGCTCAACACTGGTGTCTCTTGGTCACTGTCCCCTTGTGTGTCAGCTAGCTCCATGGTCCTATCCGCAATGGGCACTTGAGGATGTACCAGTGGCTCGTAATAATATCCACGTTCCTCTTCGTCATCTTCATAAGGATTCTTTTTATAAAAATATTATTCCTAACGATGTGCAGGTGTGCTAATCCCACTAAAACCAGGGAACACCTGGATAATCAGGTATTTTGGAGGGAAAAAGACTCTCGGCCAATCAGAAGTCCGGAACTATTGGACCAACTCCTTCCTCTTACCTATTTATAACTTCCTGTGGCTTCAGTCTACCACTCACTTCTCAGATTCTCTTTTATATTCTTTTATACTTCTGGCCATTTATCTGGTTGACAATTTAAAAAGTTCCCTTAATGGTTTCATCCCATGGATCCAGTGTGTTATGTCTATTTAAAATTCATAAAACCCAGAAGGTGGCTTGCTGTGATTTTATTCACGCCACTAGGTGGTGCCGGAGATGCAGGTTGCTCAATATTTCTCATTGAGTCCTGATGATGAAGCACACGTTAAAAGATCATTCGTTGATATGTGAAATCGAATCTGAGTCCCCTCCTGATACCTGTAACAACCGTCAGCAGGCCTTAACAACTGCCTTTCCAGACAGACTTCCATCACCTCCTGGAAACAGCTGCAACAGCTCCTGAAAACAACAAGCACAACATTTCCCAATGCCACATTGTATGTGCCAGTCGTTAACTTCTCAGACAGGCTGGAAAGGGACCAACGGGCCCTCCTCCACAGGCTAAATGTAACTATCCAGGAGAGATGCAACCACCTACCTGCTCTCGACAGTTTGCAGTTCCATACGCAGCCCAGTGACCCGGTCCATTGGACTGCAGAGACAGCAGATAGCATCCTCCATCAATGGCTGGTGCATTTAAACTTGTGAGGGGAGAGCAGAGTCATGACACAACTCCCCTGGTAAACATTACCAACCTCTCTGCATCTTTTAAACTATCTGAAATAGAGAGGGAAGTGCTAGAGAGGGGCCTCACTTTTATCCCAACTCCAACACAGCCAGACCGTATG
>NW_026548319.1:0-436 GCF_027596085.1 Anoplopoma fimbria | reverse complement strand
GGAAATTATTTCCAGCTCAGCGAGGGGGAAGGAAGATAAATACAGCTATTCAGTTTCGCCGATTTGATTGGAGGGAAATAAATTGAAGAATGGGAATATTGCCCTCTCGGAAGGAAATGTGGGCGGAGTAGTGGAATGGGTGTGGCTTGAATTTGGAACGCGCCACGTCGACTGAGGCTCACCGCGAGAGTTTTGGCTGGGACGACTGGTGTCTCTGGCTGCTCTCACCGGGGGGCGGTACTTACTTTGGTTTCTCTTCATAACGCACAAGTCTTTCGCCTTTTACTAAAGACTTCCGTGGAGAGGAACACCAATGAGTTGAACCTATTTTTTGGCAGGCTTTGCCATTCGGCTGAGCCTTGTGTACTTGTCAAAAGAATAGAAGCTGATTTTAACAAGACAAGTGTGCTTGACCTTGTAGGGCCTGTGCGGTTGT
>NW_026548317.1:0-1727 GCF_027596085.1 Anoplopoma fimbria | reverse complement strand
CCTCCAGTGTGCACAAGTGAGTTCTTTTTTGTGATTTAACGCGGTTCTGTACCCTCTTTTAAGTCATTGATTATTGTGTGTTTCCTGGTCTGGTGCAAGGCTCCCACCAGACCAGGTACACCAGTGGTAAGAGAATCGAGACACCTACAGCCACGGTGGACTTGATTCTCACCAAAAAGTATTTGAAACTTTTACAAGCTCTGCATCATTCAGAGATTTGAACAGACTCGGCCACGAGAGGCTCTTGTCCACCAGGTATGTTGAAGCAGGTCACCAAACCCTCCTCACCCACCATAACCACTACAGAAAAGGTCAAACTAAACACTGCACTGTGGATGGAGACCAACATGGTCATTTTAAAGGAACACTATGATGAGATTCTGGCTTTGGGCTTAGAGGGACTGCAGGTTTTTAATGTTGATGCTTTTAACAAAGCAGTGATGTGGGCCAAGGTCAGGTATAAGCGCAGGTACACCGCTAGCTCTGCACAGACATGCCCTCCCATAACTTGCACAGAGCAATTCCCCAACCTACCAGTGACCCCTCAATCACTGGGACCCATAACCATATTTACAACTGGTTCCAACCCCCCAGAACCCACAACCCAGAACCAGCTGGACCACTACCACAAAGGGCCCCCGGAGGACTGGAGTAGCCCACTACAGGAGGAGGTCGGAGAGCTGGCATCACCCTCACCAGCCCCCACTGTACATACGGGCCCTACACCACTGTTGGTGCAGGCCTCCATTGAAATAGAGCCACACTTTCACCACAGTATCAGTTTCACCTTAAGGGAGGAGTCATCATCAGGGGAGGACAGTATAGTCTCTAAGCCCTCAGACCAAGGGTTCTAGCCCCAGAGGTATGGAACCCCTTAATACAGGGACTATAACCAATACTAGCCCTGCACACAAAACACAAACCCCTCAGAGGCATGACACACACCAAAACACCTTTGCCAATTTCAGACCCAAGTCAACTGGTAGAAACAATTTAACCGAGGAACAACTACAGGCCATTAAACATCTAGGCAGTAACCCGGACATTGTGATAAAGCCGGCTGATAAAGGGTCTCAAATTGTGATTATGGATAGGGTACAGTATTTACAGGAGGCAACTAGGCAGCTAAGTAACACCAAACACTACGCTCCACTGCCTCACCTGATCCAAGCGGAAACGCAGAAAAGAATACAAGCAGTATTATCAGGACTGCTCAATAGGGACTTCATTACCAATAAACAAATGATATATCTGTCTGGACCGGACATCCCTAGACCGAGACAGTTTTACCTTCTCCCTAAAATACACAAACCCCCAGAGAAGTGGACCATCCCCTCCAGAGTCCCATGTGGTCGGCCTATTGTGAGTGACTGTGGCTCAGAGTCCTACCGTGTGGCGGAGTACATTGACTCCTTTATCAACCCTCTTTCTACCAAACATGCCAGTTATGTGAAGGACACGTATGATTTTGTGGAGAAACTAAAGAATGTGACCACATCAAAAGATGCATTTCTTTTCTCCATAGACATCAACTCACTCTACACCAACATTGATACGACTCTGGGCCTACAGTCGGTTCGAAATGTTTTTAACAAATACCCTGATTTTAAACGGCCGGATGAAGCCATTTTAAAGTTACTGGAACTGAGTCTAACGAGGAATGATTTTGAGTTTAACGAAACATATTATCTCCAGATCCACGGCACAGCTATGGGCAAAAGATTCGC
>NW_026548316.1:0-519 GCF_027596085.1 Anoplopoma fimbria | reverse complement strand
AAAAAAGGTCAAATTGAAAAAAAGTCATACTATAGTATGTCGAAAAAAGTCAAAAAAAAGTTTATACTATAGTATGTCGAAAAAGTCATAGTATGGTATGTCCAAAACTGTCATAGCATAGTATGTCGAAAAAAATTGAAAAAAAGTCATACTATAGTATGTCGAAAAAAGTCAAAAAAAGGGTCATACTATAGTATGTCGAAAAAAGTAAAAAAAAAAGGTTATACTATAGTATGTCGAAAAAGTCATAGTATGGTATGTCAAAAACTGTCATAGCATAGTATGTCGAAAAAAAAGGTCATACTTTAGTATGTCGAAAAAAAGTCAAAAAAAGGTCAAATTGAAAAAAGTCATACTATAGTATGTCGAAAAAGTAAAAAAAAGGTTATACTATAGTATGTCGAAAAAGTCATAGTATGGTATGTCCAAAACTGTCATAGCATAGTATGTCGAAAAAAATTGAAAAAAAAGTCATACTATAGTATGTCGAAAAAAGTCAAAAAAAGGGTCATACTATAG
>NW_026548315.1:0-750 GCF_027596085.1 Anoplopoma fimbria | reverse complement strand
TAACCCTGGTTTTCATCGAGCTTTCATTGTTTACATATACAAACTGAGATCGGTCTGATAAATACGACTTAAACCAGCTAAGTGCGGTTCCTTTAATGCCTATTAGATGCTCCAATCTCTGTAATAGGATTTGGTGATCAATGGTATCAAATGCAGCACTAAGGTCTAGCAATACAAGTACAGAGACAAGTCCTTTGTCTGAAGCTATTAGAAGGTCATTGGTAATTTTCACCAGTGCCGTCTCTGTGCTATGATTCACTCTAAATCCTGACTGAAAATCCTCAAATAAACTATTGTTATGCATAAAGTCACAGAGCTGATTTGCTACTGCTTTCTCAAGGATCTTAGAGAGGAACGGAAGGTTAGATATAGGTCTATAGTTAGCCAACACCTCTGGATCTAGAGTAGGTTTCTTAAGAAGAGGTTTAATTACAGCTAGTTTGAAGGCCTGTGGTACATGGCCCGTCAGTAAAGACAGATTGATAATTTCTAATAAGGAGTTGCTAATTAAAGGTAAAACTTCCTTAAGCAGCCTAGTCGGAATCGGGTCTAAGAGACAGGTGGAAGGTTTAGACTTAGAAATAGTTAAAGTCAATTGTTGAAGGTCGATGGGAGAAAAGCCATCTAAATATATTTCAGGTTCTACAGCTGTGGATCGATCGGTACTGGTTGAGGGCAGTAGATTATAAATTTTTCTCTAATAGTTAGAATCTTATCATTAAAGAAGTTCATGAAGTCACTACTACTGAG
>NW_026548314.1:0-505 GCF_027596085.1 Anoplopoma fimbria | reverse complement strand
CACTCACAGCTTTTTTAAATGTCAAATCAGAATGTACAAAGTGGCTATAAGGATCACAAATGTAGTGCAGTAAAAAGATTAATATTTACTGTTGAAATGTAGAATACGTTAGCATAAAATTGAAAAGAAAATGATCGATGAGCTTAGGAATGATGAAAGCCATCATTTAACTGGATTTGTGTCATTTCTATACCGGCAAGTCATGATCTAGCTATTTCCTTCCCACCCTGTCGGTGTCCACTGAAAAAGCAGCAGCGCCCTCTGCTTTTTGTAAAGAGGAGTGAAAAAAGCTTACAGCACCTGGTATTCCCAGGCGGTCTCCCATCCAAGTACTGACCAGGCCCGACCCTGCTTAGCTTCCGAGATCAGGCGAGATCGGGCGTGTTCAGGGTGGTATGGCCGTAAGCAAATATTGTGCCTACCAAAGGGCCTTTTAAAGATACTATATCACCACGCTTTGCTCTTTCGTCTATACAGGGAGCGCCTGCAGATTGCCAGACACACT
>NW_026548313.1:0-710 GCF_027596085.1 Anoplopoma fimbria | reverse complement strand
GCCTAAAATGACCTCCAGCAGCCCAGGGAGGAGTGCCAGAAAATAGAGCCAGCAGAGGAATATTCACGGAGCTGTCCGGAGGATTTTAGTGCTGAAATCCGGCTGAATCTGTCTTTTAAGGCAGTGAAACGGCGTAAAATGACCGGCATCACAGCGTCAAAACACCCGCAGCAGAGTGCTCCAAGTCAGGGTAAACTCTGGGAGTGACAGCGGGTCTTTTAGCACACTAAAACGGCGTAAAATGACCTCCAGCAGCCCAGGGAGGAAAAAATAGCAGGCGCTTTCCGGAGGATTTTAGTGCTGAAATCCGGCTGAATCTGACGCTAAGGCAGTGAACTAGCGGGAAAATGACCGGCATCATGAATAAACACCGCACAGAGTGCTTCAAGTCAGGGTAAATCCTGGGAGTGACAGCGTGGTCTTTAGCACACTAAAGCAGCAAGCAGCAAAACTAAGCCCAGCTCCATCGTCAGACACCCGCAGCAGAGTGCTTCAAGTCAGGGTAAACTCTGGGAGTGACAGCGGGTCTTTTAGCACACTAAAACGGCGTAAAATGAACCGAAACAACCATGCTGCTCCATCCGCTAAAAAATGACCGCGACCGCCGGCTGAAAACGTCCGTAAAAGAGAGCATGAAGTGGGTAAACAGTGGTGCCATCAGCCTGTCTCTCCATGCTGCTCCATCCGCGAGAAAATGACCCCGCGACCGC
>NW_026548312.1:0-1940 GCF_027596085.1 Anoplopoma fimbria | reverse complement strand
TATTTTTTTAATATTTAGATTTTACCATTCTCTGTAAACCCTAGAGATGGTTGTGAGTGAAATAAGAGATAACAAGAAATTGAACCGCTGTACGAGTGTATGTGTTGCGTGTATGTATTTCCCTCTTAGAGGTTTTACCTCCGTTCCAATCCACACCATCAATCCAATGTTTATCTAATAAAAATGACAAAGATAAGATACATTTCATGTATTAAACATATGGAAAACAAAAGACTACCGGTACATAATACACAGAATGTAGTGTCCCTCCATGGTCAAATTTGTGCCACCAGTTTCATAATGAGCCGAACATGTCCATAAGCTTGAAGCTCTCAAAATACTTTTGCCCAATTGCTTCGGCAAAGCATCTCGCCCTGCATGAGAGCTTCTGTTATTATGTCTAGAGCGCTATATGCCCTAAAATCTACGTAAAGATACCCACTTCAATATATATTACTTTTTTCTTTTAACTTAAGTCTGTACAATAAATCTAGCGTGACACAGATCGATTTACGAGTCATCTCGAGTCAGACAGTCGAGGTTTCCCCAGGTTTGATCATCCCAAATGAAGGACTTTTAGACCACTTCAATGAAAATTAAGACCTACATCGCAACCATTATGTGGCCGTAAAACATCAGTGTATATAATTATCATGTTGCAGAGAGAGGAAAAGAAGAGGGAGGATGAGAATGAGAGGGGTAGGAAGAGTGAGAGGTAGGGGTAGAGCTGGTAGAGGTGTTCTGCTGTGCATATGTTGCACTGACTTGTTTGGTGAAAAATACAAAATTAATGTTTCAACAGCATGTGTATCTGCAAATATTTCTATGCATGTGAAGAATCTTAAGAATTTGTTAACACTTCATTTCATACACTTATACACCACATCCCTTGTTTCAGTTTAACCTAATTCCCACATTTACTCCTTGGAGTTTAACGTCATTCATTCCTTCATTCAAACAGTCAGTACAGTCATACAGTATCATAGGGGTGAACTAGGCAGCTACCAAACTGCACACGATGGCAGACAATGCTAATATTTGAATGATGTAGGCCGAAAACTCCAAGGAATGAGACGCTCTGACGTTACGGAACCCCTCGTGTTGTATATCATTTTTACTTTTATCGTATTCCGCCCCATTTTCACCTTGCGTTGCAGTGCGGTTGACTATAAAAAAAAAAAAAAAAAGCCCAGTAGGACATTTAAGGAACATGACATAAGATTTTTTTAAGACTTAAGACCCCGCGGCTTAGCTAAAACAGTCAGTAACATACCTGGACCGGTTTCCTTTCTGTAGTCTTCTTGTAGCTATGTTTCCCTCTCGACCCGTAATTAAACCCCTCGCGTTCTTTAGTCTTCGCGCTTCTGTAGTCGACAAATTGTTTGAATGATGGGCAAGGTTTTCCTGCTGAAATGTACAACACAGAAAGTTAGCGGCCACTAACCTAACCAATAGCGATATTCACTTTCATTCACATACTAGCAAGCGTTATGCTGCACTTACTTTGCTTTGCATTATCCGGCTGTGCAGAGGTTGCCGGTTTGTTTGGTCCTTCCGTCAGAAACTCGAGGGACCGGCCACACGAGAAACAAAACCGTGATAGTTGGCTGATGTGCTTACCACAAAACGGACAAAACGCGACTCTGTCGCCGTCGCCGTCCATCTTCAATGGGTGAAAACTAGAATTCGCGCGCTTTCCTTGTCATTTCCGGCTCAACCTCTGAGCTTGGGCATTCCCTTTCCGTAAGAAAAATGAACTTGCAAAAATGTTTTTTTGAACTTGCAAAAATGTTTTCTAAGATGTTATTTTGTTCCGGAACTTGCAAAAGTTTTTTCTAAAATGTAATTTTCGTAAAAAACTTGTAAAAGTGTTTCGAAACTTGTTAAAGTGTTTTACAAAATGTAAAAATGTTCCCGAGTTTGTTTTTGTGTTTTGCCCT
>NW_026548311.1:0-774 GCF_027596085.1 Anoplopoma fimbria | reverse complement strand
TTTTAAAGAATTTCAAATGTTCATCAAAAAACTAATTTAAATAACTTTTCTACAGGAGATTAGCTGTAGCTGATCAGATGTCTCCTCTGTTTTCAACAAATCACATGAGCAAGCCCCCCAGGAGGGTATACGCTTATTACATGCACAGGGATGGAATCTGGGAACAGGATGGAATCATCTGGAAACGACTCAGACCACTAGCTTTGGTGAAATGGTCCAAACATCTGACAAACGTAGGCAGATAAGTCTGTAAGGATCCCCAAAACTAAACAACGAAGCAACTTGATAGTAGGTTACATCCGAGATGTTGAAAGAAAGACCATCATCTGGCAAACAAACATATAGCTACCTTAAATATGGACAGTGAGTGCTACTACTGACATTGGCAGGCGATTGACACATCAGTGACATGCCTGTGAATCCTTAAACACACTTTGCCCTTCTGTCATACTGGGTCAAACTAAAACAGGCTGATCCTGTCTTCTCTGGAAACATGGTTAATCTTAATATCGACACTGCAACCCAAGGAATTATATCCTTCAGACAAATTTAAGTAAGTAAGTTACCTACTGGCCAATTTAACATAGCTAACGTCAAATAGTAACGTTAACACCTCGGGTTCATGTGTATACCATCAACATTGTGGATGACCTTCCATCCAGATCCTGTTTTGTTTTGTTTGGATACTTTTGAGGATCTTTACAGACTTATCTGCCCATGATTGTTTCAATGCTAAACTGGATTGCATGAGTCAAATGCTTGGACCACCTAAGA
>NW_026548310.1:0-356 GCF_027596085.1 Anoplopoma fimbria | reverse complement strand
TCCGAGATCAGACGAGATCGGGCGTGTTCAGGGTGGTATGGCCGTAAGCAAATATTGCGCCTACCAAAGGGCCTTTTAAAGATACTATATCACCACGCTTTGCTCTTTCGTCTATACAGGGAGCGCCTGCAGATTGCCAGACACACTCACAGCTTTTAAATGTCAAATCAGAATGTACAAAGTGGCTATAAGGATCACAAATGTAGTGCAGTAAAAAGATTAATATTTACTGTTGAAATGTAGAATACGTTAGCATAAAATTGAAAAGAAAATGATCGATGAGCTTAGGAATGATGAAAGCCATATAAAATTGAAAGAAAATGATCGATGAGCTTAGGAATGACGAAAGCCATCAT
>NW_026548309.1:0-961 GCF_027596085.1 Anoplopoma fimbria | reverse complement strand
CTTCATTTAATGTTTTATTATCTTTATTTAATGTTTCGCGTTTGTCACAGTCGCGGTGCAGTGACGTCACGTCATGATGTTTTCACGGATGTTGATCTGGACGGCTCATCCTCCTGTATACCGGTGTGCCGGATTACCGGTGTTTTTCACGGTACCGGTACCGGTGGACCGGCCGGCTCAACCTCCTATAGCTAGCATAGCTAGAGGAGGTTGAGCCGTCTGGGAAGCTAGAGGAGGCGTCCCGGTAGAATCCCGGTGACCGGGAAATAGGTTCCGGCGATCACCGCGCATTGCATGCCGGGTAGATTTTAAAAAAAATAAAAATAATTTTTAATTTTTTTTTAATTTATTTATTTATTCATTTTTAAATTCAATAACTTTATTGAGACATTTGTTCATACATATAAAACACAATATATTTATATATATATATATATATATGTATATATTTACATTTTCAAGTTCTTATTTTTAAAATAAATAAAATAAAAAATGAAAAATAAAAATAAAATAAAACAAGTATTATAAATAAGCAATAAAAAAAACAGTAGAAAAAAACAACAATAACTGAAATACTATATTTACAGACAGAGAAAAAAACAACAACTATTTCAACTACTTTTAACTTTTTAACCATTATTGCACAGTGCAATGTATTGCACAGGTTTCTATTGTCATGTTATTATGTTATTATTGTCCTGTGGTCATGTGGTCTGCTGGGAGCAGAGTTGGTTGTGCAGCCTGACAGCAGCAGGAAGGAAGGACCTGCGGTACCTCTCCTTCACACACCGGGGGTGAAGCAGCCGGTGGCTGAAGGAGCTGCACAGAGCTGCCAGGGTGTCCTGCATGGGGTGGGAGGTATTGTTCATCAGGGATGACAGCTTGGCCATTGTTAAATGTTATATTATCTTCATTTAATGTTTTATTCTCTTTATTTAATGTTTCATTCTCTTCATTTAAT
>NW_026548308.1:0-550 GCF_027596085.1 Anoplopoma fimbria | reverse complement strand
ACATCGCACAACATCTTAAGGTCGCAACAGCCCCATCCAGAAACCCAAAGACTGTAGCAATGACACGTTTCTGGATGGGGTCTTACCTCAGAAAAATCAAGCTTTTACCCGTAGACCTTAGAACACCTGTGTCTTTTAACCTGCCACCAGCTTATGCTTTTATTGAGACATTTTTACGGCATTTCAAACTTGAGAAGGAGGATCTAAATGTTTTAACTGACCACCGCTCTTTGATTTCTGTTGTGCAGGAGCGGGAACCAGTGAGCCCAGTGCCGTGGGCTCACTGGTTCTCCTGTAACAGAGAATCAGAGCGATGTCAGTTAAAACATTTAGATCCCTCATTTCTCAAGTTTGAAATCTTGTAAAAATGTCTCAATAAGAAAGCATGAAGCTTCAGTGGCAGATTAAGAACACAGAGTGTTCTAAAGATCTTACTGTTTTTTCTGGTAGACCCCGTCAGAGCGTGTCATTGCTACAGTCTTTGAGGTTTCTGAGATGAGATTTTACTCAGAAAAATCAAGCTTTACCCGTAGGCCTTAGAACACCTGTG
>NW_026548307.1:0-2346 GCF_027596085.1 Anoplopoma fimbria | reverse complement strand
TAATGACAAGAAAATCAGGTGAAGGGAAAATTGAGTCAGCAAATGTCATTGAGTATTAACACGTTCGAACTTGATTACAGCAAACTTGGTCACTTGGGTTTCATGGTGTAAGGTCAGCACTCTGGGCTCTGAATCCAGTGATCCGAGTTCAAGTCTCAGTGAAACTTTGTCAATAAGGAGGTGCTTGGTGCAAAATTCTACAGAGCAGAATGAATATAACTGTCCTGTTGTTCCCATGCTACAGTAGAACTCAAAAGTGACGTGGAGATAAGTCAGTCATTGAAAGTCCTGTAGCCCAGATATGTCGTTGTCAATGGAGGTCAATCAAATGTCTGTTTCACAAGACACAACTTCGAACGTCCAGAACACATTGTGTCTGGTCAAGCACTGCAACATTCCACTCTGGAAGCGCTTTGTTATTCAAGACATTTACCCTAAATGGTACAAACAGGGCAGCCACCACATGACACCAAGCTACTACAATTGCATTGGCTGGGAATCGAACCCAGGTCAACTGCTTGGCAAGCAGCTATGCTTACCACTATACCACCAATGCACACAGAAAGACTCACATAATGGCATAAAATTGAGTGAGGGAAGATTGAATTGGCAAATATCGTTGAGTATTGACACATTTTCGCTTTGACCTGGAGCTACAAAAGTGATCTTTGGCTTCCATGGTGTAATGGTCAGCACTCTGGACTTTGAATCCAGTGATCCGAGTTCAAGTCTCGGTGGAAGCTTGTCATTAAGGAGGTGCATGCTGCAAAATTCTTCGGAGCACAATGAATAACTATGTCCTTTTGTTCCCAGGCTAGAGTAGAACTCAAACGTGACATGGAGATAAATCAGTCATTGAAAGTCCTGTAGCCCAGAAACATCGTTGTCAATGGTGGTCAATCAAATGTCTGTTTTACCAAGACACAACTTTGAATGTCCAGAACACATTTTGTCTGGTCAAGCACTACAAAATTCCAATATCAAACCGCTTTGTTTTTCAAGACATTGAATCTAAAATGTACAAAAATGTTACGCAAGGCATCACTTTGTTCGTCCACAATATATTTTTTCTACCCTCGCACTGTGACATTCCAATATCAAAGCGCTTTGTTATTCAAGACATTAAGCCTAAATGGTTCCAAAAGGGGACCCCCACTTCTCTGCCGTGAATTAACACATGACAACAGGCCACTAAGAATGCATTGGCTGGGAATCGAACCCAGGTCAACTGCTTGGAAGGCAGCTATGCTAACCACTATACCACCAACGCACGATAAGGGCATTCCATAATGACAAGAAAATCAGGTGAAGGGAAAATTGAGTCAGCAAATGTCATTGAGTATTAACACGTTCGAACTTGATTACAGCAAACTTGGTCACTTGGGTTTCATGGTGTAAGGTCAGCACTCTGGGCTCTGAATCCAGTGATCCGAGTTCAAGTCTCAGTGAAACTTTGTCAATAAGGAGGTGCTTGGTGCAAAATTCTACAGAGCAGAATGAATATAACTGTCCTGTTGTTCCCATGCTACAGTAGAACTCAAAAGTGACGTGGAGATAAGTCAGTCATTGAAAGTCCTGTAGCCCAGATATGTCGTTGTCAATGGAGGTCAATCAAATGTCTGTTTCACAAGACACAACTTCGAACGTCCAGAACACATTGTGTCTGGTCAAGCACTGCAACATTCCACTCTGGAAGCGCTTTGTTATTCAAGACATTTACCCTAAATGGTACAAACAGGGCAGCCACCACATGACACCAAGCTACTACAATTGCATTGGCTGGGAATCGAACCCAGGTCAACTGCTTGGCAAGCAGCTATGCTTACCACTATACCACCAATGCACACAGAAAGACTCACATAATGGCATAAAATTGAGTGAGGGGAAGATTGAATTGGCAAATATCGTTGAGTATTGACACATTTTCGCTTTGACCTGGAGCTACAAAAGTGATCTTTGGCTTCCATGGTGTAATGGTCAGCACTCTGGACTTTGAATCCAGTGATCCGAGTTCAAGTCTCGGTGGAAGCTTGTCATTAAGGAGGTGCATGCTGCAAAATTCTTCGGAGCACAATGAATAACTATGTCCTTTTGTTCCCAGGCTAGAGTAGAACTCAAACGTGACATGGAGATAAATCAGTCATTGACAGTCCTGTAGCCCAGAAACATCGTTGTCAATGGTGGTCAATCAAATGTCTGTTTTACCAAGGCACAACTTTGAATGTCCAGAACACATTTTGTCTGGTCAAGCACTACAAAATTCCAATATCAAACCGCTTTGTTTTTCAAGACATTGAATCTAAAATGTACAAAAATGTTACGCAAGGCATCACTTTGTTCGTCCAC
>NW_026548306.1:0-2368 GCF_027596085.1 Anoplopoma fimbria | reverse complement strand
AATATAAAACTGTTTGTTTTTAATGTTGCTATGCTCTTTGCTTCTATCGATGGAATACATCGATTTTAATATAGATGTTGTGTCATAATTAGTTTCAACCTCAATGTTGATATAGCACAATGTTTAACAAGACATTTTTAAAAAGATACTCAATATGGAAAAGGTTCTGTCTGTCATCTGGGTTTCTCCCCAAATCCAATGTTTGGGCTAAGTGTATTTCAATCAGGAGAGACTTCAATAATGTTTAAAAATAATGTATTAAACATAACAAATGAATAATGCAAAGTCTTTGGCTATTGGACTCCATTGTGAAACCGTCTAACAAAGGGGCAGTGATGATGAAGTCAGACAGGCACAATCCCTCAAAAGAGAGAATTATTTTATATAAATATATAAAATAAATAACGTACCTATTGCTGCAGAGAACTCCTAAGCAGAAACAGATGATTAGTCATGAGATAAAGGTTATGGGTAAAACTTATTGGATTGAGCTTGCATGAATTAAAGTTAACCCAGAGTTAAGAGTGGTCAAGTAAACCATAGTAAGGCATTCGGTAGGGCCTAGATAGACCACAGACAAGGATTGGGGGGTGCCGGTCTAGATAGACCACAGTAAAGTCTGGTGGGATCTTGGCAGATCATAGATCTGTTAGCGGGGGTCTCGACAGACAGCAGGAAAGGATAGGTGGGGGTCTTGTCAGACTGCAGAACAGAACAGTTGTGGTTCAAGTTAGAACTCAGCACGGGATAGCTGAGGGTCATGTCAGACCGCAGGACATGATAGCTGGGGTCACATTAGACCTCAGCACAGATAGTTGGTCAACTAAGACCGCAAAACAGAATAGCGGGGTAGAGCAAGACCAGAGAGAGACCTGAAGAGTCCCAGGAGACCGGTTAAAGAAGAGGAGAGGTCATTTTAGTTTTGTTTTTTGTTTTTGCCCGGGAATGGGAATAGGGCCTGTTAGATCAGGTCATGTTCCACTGAAAAATGTAGAAAAGTGGTCCTTCCTGACCAGGTCATGTTAGACCAGGTAAATGAGAAAAGGTCACTTTAGACCAGGTCATGTTAGACCAGGAAATGAGAAAACGGGAGTGCAATGGCATTATACAGTGAATGAGAGAATATCAACTTTAACAATAGAATGCGAGAAGTAGCTTTAGTGATAATATAAGGAACATTAGGCCTGACTAATGTAATGTTATCCCATGCTATTAGACAAGTTAAATGACATGCCAACATTGCAAGACACTACCTGAAAGTGACACCACCACCAGAATGACCTACCAGACTTTATTTTAAGGCTTTGCTGAAGTTTAATGGAGGTGAAGGCAGAGGATAACCAACGTCTCGTTTGTCTCAAGGATGTAAATGAAATGCCTTGGTTTGTGGCCGAAGAAGCAGCCCCTATTCTTAAAGAATGCCCTGACTAATGCTGAGGTGATAAGTTGCTTTTCGTGAGGATAACTTCTAATTGATAGTTAAACCAGGACTTAGACAAAGGGAGACTACCTGGGGTATGAAATAAGGAGAAGTGGAGCAAGTAGGGGCCTTAGACGCAGGTAGTTAATCATGAATTTAAAAGGAGCAAAAGATAATCTGTACGAACCACAAACAGAGCATGCACCTCCGCATTTCCAAAGTATTTAAGACGTAACATATAACGCTTAGGATGAAAGGCCAGATCGGAAAATGTGATGTCTCTATTTTGGTTGAAGGATTTAGAAAATGTTGTAAGTTCACTACATCTTTTATGTTACCTGCCGGGCTGATAATAAAGTTTTGTGTGATGGCTGACCACGGGATGTTTCTCATAAAAGGCATGATGTCTTTGGAAGAGGAGCGCCCTCTGTTGATGATAACAATGACAACTTAATTATTGCACAGACATAGATCAAACTGTGAAAAGAGAGAGGCCAGTGACTAGCAAACCACTGGCCCCCCAAAACCCACGGATGGCGCGGCATCCGTGAAGAAGTTAAGTGACTCAGAGGAACTCATCAGCTCGTTGTAGAACATGTTACACCATTTCAGTGATCGAGCAGAAAAGATCAGAAACTCAGCTCAGACCGGCATCCATCAACAAGATAGATGAGATAGAATATTTAGACACAGAAGACGCCATGTCCAGCGAGGCTGAGAACATAGTAGATCAACAGAAAATGAATCTGCATTTATCATTTTTTTAAACAAATAAAACAAAACAATTCCCGGCTGCAGCTTCATCTTCAGTTCCAAATGTAAAACATATGCTGTTTGTTGTTATCCTCTGCAATACTTAACTGAATATGTTTGAGTTTTGGACTGTGAGTTTTGGACTAATCGATAATACATTTTAAGATTTACTGAAAGTAGGTTTTACTCAAATCA
>NW_026548305.1:0-1062 GCF_027596085.1 Anoplopoma fimbria | reverse complement strand
TTCTGACTTCATGGGGTCAAAGGTCAACTGCGAAAAGTTATTAGATAACAGAGGTAGTTTATTTTGTTTGTTTGGATCAGGGCTGTAGATGTTTTCATTGACAGCGAGACCAACAATCACTTAAACTGAAACTTAAAGTGATATTAGATAGATATTCCTTTATTGATCCCCATGGGGGAAATTCGGGTGTTGCAGCAGCTCAAGTACAGAGTAAATATTCAGTTGTAACTAAATGAAAGATGTTGATCAGCAGCTTCACAGCGACTCATTCAAAGACAGCCCCCTTTATTTCATCATATAACAGTTTTATACCAGTTTTATAACAGTGATGATGTAACATGAAATAGTCAGCTGGTGATCAGAGGACTGATGGAGAGCGAGAGTGGAGACGATTCACTCATCATCAATGCTTCTGCTTCTTCTGTAACAATGACAGTTTATTTTATAGTAATAGACATATTTAATGAAGCCAGATTTTATTACAACAAAAAACAAACAATTAAAATACACCTTTCATCCCCAAATGTAGATTTTCATTGTCTTTGACACTTTTCATGGGGTTGATGTTGTTTAAAGTGCTTTACCGTTAATATTTGATTTCATTTTTCATTTTTCATTTATTTATTTCAGACATATCAAAATACAAATCAAACATCGCAAATAACACCAAACAAAATAAAAAACATGACACTACAATAAACAAAAGCGATGTGCCAATTATTTCACTAAAGAAAAAAATTACATACATTCAATTGATATGTCTGAAAAGGAGTAGGAAGAAGTGTAACACTTATTTAATCCTACCCCTTTTCCACAGTTCAATAATTAATATTTATTTAATTAATATATACTTCCTGTATTCCTCATAATCTCTCTTTATACTATATTTGATATATTATTTCATATATATATTAATATTATTATTTATTTTTTTATATTTTCCTTCTTACTTCTGTCCCTCATCCCTGTACTTTTTGACAACATTTATTTGGGAAAACCAGATTAAAAGTAGAAATAATTTGAAGTGTTTAGGGTAGTCGTTGTGGGTGCCAGAGCACGTCA